>NC_137973.1:70174464-70401964 GCF_963924665.1 Micromys minutus | reverse complement strand
GGGCTGGGTGCTGGAGGCCCCACGAGGAGACCTCTGGTCAGGGACGGGGAACGGCTTCCACAGCCTCTAGGTGTGTGGGTTCAGGCAGGGGGAGCAGTGAGGGAAAACTGGTGCTGCCCAGCCTGTCTCCATAGCCGCTACAGGATGTTGAGCCAAGCTGAACCAGCAGGAGACTGGCTAGCTACCAAGGGGTGCAGGGGAGCTCCTGGCATCAGCTGTGATTTCCGGAGAGCCAGTGTTACAGCTATTACGACAGACCTTTAATTCCAGACAGGCCTCATATATACAGTTTTGGAATGCTTCACAGTCTGACAACAGATGCTTCCTATTGGCTAGGTCTAAGAGCGTGGGAAAACCTCGTCTACATATTTGGAGGTGTGGTCCTGTTTCTGTCGTGAGCCTATGTGAAGTGTGGTCACATCCTCCCCTGTAGAGGAGGGACTTGGGGCATGGCTGATGTGGCTTGAGCCTACCTGGAAGAGGGACTTGGGGCATTAACCGATCTGGCTTGAGTCTTGCGTGACCTAGGAAACTCACACCTCTCTACAGGGGGCTATGGGGTCTGTAGCTGTGTGAGAAGGGCCTGATTTTCCAGGAGACTAGGAAGCTCCCTGCCAACTTGTCTCAACCAGAAATCAGGGTAAACTTCACTGCCACAGCCCCACATGATCCTCTTTGTTGCTGCTGTCACTTGTAATCTTTGTCTATAAGGCAGAGTACAGCAGTGTCGTCTGTCTTGAGTAACTGTGCCTTATTTTCAGTTGCTATTGCAATCATGAATAGTAACAGATGCTGTTTTAAGGTAACTACACTGAGACCATTGGGTATTCTGTAACCAATAACTAAAGCACAACTAATGTTTACCAGTCACCTGCTGTTGCCCCGGCAGGATTTCAATTTTGATTCACAGATAATAAAACTACAATGCAAATAAATTATTTCCAAAGCTCCACAGTGTTTTAGCTGGGACTGATATGCTGCAATCACCAACTTCCCTTATCCAGATATGAATGTTTCCAGAATGAATCCTGGCCAAGAAACATAAGCAATAGAAAAACTAGAAGAAGAGCAAGATTCAGAGAAAGATCAATTCAAGTCTGAACGTTAGTTTTATAGTTCCTATATGACATCAGAAGGTGTCATGCATGCATTAATTTCTAGATGGTTGGAGTTCAGTGGAGAACCAGTGGAAACAATGAGAATAGACAATAATACCTAAAACTATAAAACTTACTTAAATAAAAATATACAATGGTAAAAATACCACTTCCTGTTGATGTGATTCCTGGTATTTTGTACATTATAGGAAAATGGCCTCTTCACTTGAAATGTGTTTTTGATATACATCCCAGATATAATTAACAATCATAGTTCATCCTCATGACGGATTGAACAGAGAGCATGTAACATGGATTTGGATCACAGAGAGTATCTGCCAATTAAATGTTTGCATAATCATAATATAAACTTTGAATCATTAAAAAACATGATATATATTTTGATTCTTATCTCAGAAAGCAAAGATAATCTGGAGTTTTGTTTTTTTTTAACTGTTCAGATTTAAACAGAATGAGATCAAATAAACATGGTAAAGCAAACTCTAAAGCAGTTGAAAAGTATCATTACATTAATCAACAATAGAACTACAATTGCCATTGGGCCTCAAATGCCACACTGTATGTCATCCAAGTGAGAATATTAGAGACAGGAGGTGCTTTGTAGGCTAAATCATGTCCTCGTTACCCATCCATATGTTTAGTAACTGCAGTAGAAAACAAAGCAGCTATCTGGTATAAATTTAAGCAAGCAAATCAACAGAGGAAAAATGAAGATGTAAGTTACTGAGCTTGGCCATATATTATACCTCAGAGAAGAAAGCTGAAATATATAGTACCATACAGAAAACAGGATGAAATTCAGTAATGCTCATGAAAAGCTATTTAGATTCCATAATATATTTGCTGAATAACAATTCATGTCAACACCGGTATTCATAACTCAGCTGAGCCAAAACTGTGTTACAGCAGTCTGAATCCATTTCAACCAAAGACTTATCTGCTTTTTCACCAAGAAAACAAACAAACAAATAATCTTTATAGTTTTCTTGCAATTACTACAGCCTATATATGAAGGATCTAGCAACTTCATAATGCCATTTTAGCAAATTGGTTACTGTGTAAATGTTTGGAGTTCAATGGTTATTAGTATCCAATGCAATGTGAAGTTCCACATACAGTCACTTAATTTCTTTTGCTTTTAACAAACCTAAATTCCCTTTCAACATGAAGAATGTTATTATTAACTGAATAATACACAGAGAGTTAAATCAGCCAAATAAAGAAATATTAGGGATTGTAAATCTTAAATCAATTGAAGGAGTAATACATGGTTAACTGGTACTCACAAAATACTCACAAAAATAGTGCCCAATACCAGCTTGGACCAGGTAGGCAGAGAACTGTAGAATGAAAATTAATTCAAATGAAAATTATTCCTCCTTATACCCAGGAGCAACATTTAATTAAAACTAACTTATTGTTCTAAGAGTTGGTTGGTTTGGAAGCTGAAGAGATGGCTCAGCAGTTAAGAGCACTAACTGCTCTTCCAGAGGTCCTGAGTTCAATTCCTAGCAACCACATGGTGGCTCACAACTATCTGTAGTGGGATCCAATGCTTCTTCTGTGTGTCTGAAGACAGTGACAGTGTATTCAAAGTCTTAAAAACATTTTTTAAGAAAGAGTTGGTTTGGGGTATTTTGTTTGTGTTTTATTTTTTAAGTAGAAAATCTGGATTTGTGTCTAAAATCTCACAAGCTACAAGTGTTGGTAACTAACTCAATTTTAACAACTTTAAATATGACATAAAATACAAGTATACACTGAATTCAGCCTATGGGCCACTAGGTTCCACATTCTTTTCTTTAACTCTTTTCTTCTTTTTTAAATATTTCTTCTACTTTAAATATCTGTCCATGCGTGCTCCTTTACATATTTATAAACTGTAAGATTAAAATGTAAAAATATTTGAGAAGAGATGTGGTGTTTCTCTGCCTCACTCTGGTGGTTTCCATACTGAGACTGCGATGCTCACCCTGGTGGCCATCTCCGGTATCTGGTGTCTTCAGACACTGATAGCTATGAATCTAATACTATGATTGTTCGGCTAGATGACTGTGCCATGAAAAAACAACTGATTCACAGCCAACACCACCTGATCCTATAAACAGCCTGTGCTTGACTTCATAATTCATATCATGATACAGAACACATTCCTATTCACACACAGGTTAAAATTTTTATGCATTTTTCCCATATGAAATATATGGAAGTAGACTAATGGCAATCAGAAAATGAAGTTATATAAACGTGAACTCAGCTAGCCCAGCAGCTAAATGTCATGAACATGTAAATTCACAGTTGTAGATCAAGTCATCAAGGGGTGAAAATACCAAAAAAAGAATATTTGTTGATCCTGTGTGGTGGAGTACAAATTTGTATCGTCACGATAATTGGGTAAGTCATGATTTACTAAGCTACTTTAATTACCTGTGATTGTTTAAACAAGTGTTTGCTTTGGTTTGAGTGTGTCTAGATGGTCCATGTAGAGAGATATTAGTTCATCAGTGTAACTGTCTTGGGGAGCAGAGTAGTAGGCAATGTTTAGGTCATGAGGAGGAACCTTCAGGAATGAACATTTTTTTCCTATGAATAGGTTAGCTATCATATTTGGCCTCTTTTCTCTTTTCTACATATGACCACTTGCCTTGTGTTTTTTTTCCATGAGCTAAAAAAAGTACCAGTCTTGAGCTTACCAGTCTCAAGAAGTATAAACCAAAACAAATCTTCTTTCTTTAAAAATTATCTAGTCCTAGGAATTCTTTTATAGCAAAAGATAATAGAGTAGTACGGAATGTGAAACTTCAGATAAAGCAACAGCCCTTGTTTATAGCTTCAACAACAGCATTCCTTTGCATCTTATACCTGCAGCCTACTAGATGAGTAATCAGTACCCACTGACATCACCAGTTCAGGGAAGTTTTACGGGTCATTGTTAAGGTTCTTGAAAATTAAAATGAGGTGTAACTTGTGATAATCAGTAACAAAGTAGTTATATTTCAATATGAAGAATAATAGTGTTTGTGGTCTTTCACTGTGTAGCTATAGGCACCTCAATGATGGATAGCATAATTTAAGTTGTATTTGAAATTGTGTCCTTGTGCTAGCTCCTATGTGAAATTTGATAATTTAAATTCATAGCCACAGATCTCTGTAAATTGCACCAAAAGTTTAGTGGCTGTCAAGTATGTCAATTCATATTAAGCACAAATGGCCCAGAAATTATGGAGAGATGTCTCAATGAAGACTACTGTCGGCTCTCCAGCAGATAATAAATTGTAATATTTTATGGCAGAATCTGGAGGTTTGGAAGTTTCCACTGAGATGACAACAGTTGACTGCATGTCTATTCCACTATTGAGTAGTCCTACAGATTATTTCCTCATGCTCTGTCACAACATATGGAAGTGGTTTATACAATATCTAAATAATACATCATCAGTTTCTTTCTCCAAAGATGGGAAGAGACCTTGAGTAGGAAAACAATCAAATCTCAGATGCAAGTGACTTCCACTTATAGTTGATTGTTTTCAAATCATCAGAAGACAGTTTTAGCATTAAAGAGCATATTGATGTGGTCTGCTGGTGATTAATCCAAACCACAGAGTATACAAAATATCCCATACAAAAAGACAATATGAAATCATTATGGTCTGTAGTGATACCAGCTTCATATTTCTTTTTGGGATTTTGAGAAACGGTCTCACTATGTATCCATGACTGGCTTGGAGCACACTATACAGACCAGACTAGCCTTGAACTCACAGACCCACCTGCGTTGGAACCCTTAGTGATGGGGTTAGAGATGTGTGCCACTGCGCCCAGACATAGAATTCATTTCAGTAGCTCATATACTCACCTGTATCCTCATCAACATATTTATGTTACAATGGGAAATTATGATATCAACTGTACATTTCTTTACTATATATATTTTAGAAATATTAATCATATCCATACATTGACTTTTTTAAATGTTAACATTTTTATTTCTTTATTACATTGAACAACTTTATTTTAAAAAACAAAGAAATATGCAGATTTTAAGCATTTTTGCATAAAAGTATATAAATACATTTTTGTGAGTACTTGATTTTTTAAAAAGGTTTCAAAGTATGCATTAAAATCTTACTAGTTACAATGAACATAAAGTTCAGGTAAAACAAGATGTAACCTGGAAATAGTCAAAGTTTTCTTGGGGTGTAAAGATTAAGCATAATGGCTTTCATTTTCTTTTTTGGCCTTTGTATTTCATGAACTTCATATAGTCTGTGAGTTGTTTCTGGGGAGTTCAGCGCTTTCTGGGATTAGTATCCAGTTATCAGTGACTGCATAATATGTGTGTTCTTTGTGACTGGGTTACCTCACTCAGGATGATATTCTCAAGATGCACCGATTTTCTTAATAATTTCATAAAGTCATTGTTTCTGATAGCTGAGTAGTACTCCATTGTGTAAATATACCACAATTTTTGTATCCATTTCTCTACTGAAAGACATCTGGGTTCTTTCCAGCTTCTGCTATTATAAATAGGGCTGCTATGAACATTGTGGTGCATGTGTCTTTGTTGTATATTGGAGCGACTCTGGGGTAAATGCCCAGAAGTGGAATAACTGGGTCTTCGGGTAGTACTATGTCATGTCCAATTTTCTGAGGAATCGGCAGACTGATTTCCAGAGTAGTTATACAAATTTACGACCCCACCAGCAGTGGAGAAATGTACCTCTTTCTCCGAATCCTCTCCAGCATCTGCTGTCATCTGAATTTTTGATCTTAGCCCTTCTGACTGGTGTGAAGTGGAATTTGAGGGTTGTTTTGATTTGCATTTCCCTGATGGCTAAGGATGTTGAGCACTTCCTTAGATGCTTCTCAGCCATTCGATATTCCTTAATTGAGAACGTTTTGTTTAGCTCTCTAACCCATTTTTAATAGGGTTGTTTGATTCTCTGGTGTCTAACTTCTTGAGTTCTTTGAATACCTTGGATATTAGGCCTCTATCTGATGTGGAGTTGGTAAAGATCTTTTCCCTATCTGTTGGCCTACATTTTGTTTTTTTGACAGTGTCCTTAGCCTTGCAGAAACTTTGCAATCTCATTAAGTCCCATTTGTCGATATTTAACCTAAGAGCAAGAGCCATTGGTGTTCTGTTCAGGAAATATTCTCCTCTGCCTATGTGTCCTAATATTTTCCCTACTTTCTCTTCTAATAGTTTTAGTGTACCTGGTTTAATGTGGAGATCTTTCATCCACTTACACTTGATCTTTGTAACAAGGAGATAAGAAAGGGTCTATTTTCATTCTTCTGCATGCTGAGTGCCAGTTGGACCAACACCATTTGTTGAAGAGGCTGTCTTTTTCCATTGAATGTTTACAGCTCCTTGTCAAACATCAGGTGAAAATATACATGAGGGCCCATTTCTGGATCATCTATTCTATTCCATTAATCCACGTGCCTATTTCTGTACCAGTACCATGCAGTTTTCAGCACAATTGCCTTGTAATATAGCTTGAGGTCAGAGATAGTGATTCCCACAGATGTTTTCTTGTTGTTGAGGATGGATTTTGCTATTCTAGGTCTTTTGTTATTCCAGATGAAATTGCACATTTCTATTTCCAACTCTATGAAGAACTGGGTTGGAATTTTGATGAGGAGTGCATTGAATCTGTAGATTGCTTTTGGTAAGATGGCCATTTTTACAATGTTGATCCTTCCAATTCCTGAGCATGGGAGATCTTTCCATTTTCTGCTATCTTCTTCAATTTCCTTCTTTAGAGATTTGAAGTTCTCATCATACAGGTTCTTCTTTTGTTTTAGGATGATATGTTCTGTAGATATCTATTAATTCCAATTGGCTCATCACCTCTGCTAGTTTAACTGTGTCCTTGTTCAGTTGCTGTTTCCATGATCTGTCCCTTGATGAGAGTGGGGTGTTGAGGTCTCCCACTATTATTATTATTATATTTTTTGAGCTTAACTAGGGCTTTTTTATGAATATGGGTGCTCTTGTATTTAGAGCTTATATGTTAAGGATTGAGAATTCCTCCTGACAAAGTTTCCCTGTAATGAGTAAAAAGTGTCCTTCCTTGTCTTTTTTGATAACTTTTGGTTGAAAAGCTACTTTGTTCGATATTAGAATGGCCACTCCAGCTTGCTTCTTGGGGCCGTTTGCTTGAAAGGTTTTCTCCCAACCTTTTACTCTGAGATAGTGTCTGTCTTTGTCTCTGAGATGAGTTTCCTGTATGCAGCAAAATGCTGGATTCTATTTATGTATCCAGTCTGATAGCCTATATCTTTTTATTGGAGAATTGAGTCCATTTATGTTACCAGATATTAAGGAATAGTGGTTGCTATTTCCTGCTATTTTTAGTTTTAGAAGCAGAATTGTGCCTGTGTGTCTTTCTTCTTTTGGTTTTCTTGCTTAGGTATTTTCTTGTTTTTACTAAAATATAGTTTCCCTCCTTGTATTGAGTTTTCTACCTATAATTCATTGTAGTGCTAGGTTTGTGGTCAGATATTGTGTAAATTTAGTTTTTTCCTGGAATATCTTGGTCTCTCCATCTATGCTGATCGAGAGTTTTGCTGAGTATAGCAGCTTGGGCTGACGCTTGTGTTCTCTTAGGGTCTGCATAATGTCAGTCCATGATCTTTCTAGCTTTCATAGTCTCTGTTGTGATTCTGATTGATCTGTCTTTATGTGTTACATGATCTTTCTCCCTTACTGCTATTAGTATTCTTTCTTTGCTTTGGGCACTTGGTGTTTTGACGATTATGTGTCGGGAGGAATTTCTTTTCTGGTCCAACCTATTTGGAGCTCTGAAGGCTTCTTTTATACTCATGGTCATCTCATTCCTAAGGGTAGGGAAGTTTCCTTCTACAATTTTGTTGAAGACATTTACTGTGCCTCTTAGTTGATATTCTTCGCCCTCTTCTATTCCTATTGTCCTTAGGTTTGGTCTTCTCAATGTGTCCTGGATCTCCAGGACATTTTGGGTTAGGAGCTTTTTGGCTTTTGCATCTTTTCTGACTGTTTTTTTCTATGTTTTCCATGTTGTCTTCGGCCCCAGAGAGTCTCTCTTCCATCTCTTGTATTCTGTTAGAGATGCTTGCATCTGTGACTCCTGATTTTTTTTTTTTTTTTTTTTTTTTTTTTTAGGTTTTCTACCTCCAGGGTTGTCTCTTTTAGTGTTTTCTTTATTGTGTCCATTTCCATTTTAAATTCCTTCTTCAATTCCTTCATCTCTTTGATTTTGTTTTCCTGTAGTTCTTTGATTTCTCTGTGTGTTTTTCTTGTTTCTTCTTTAAAAGCTTCTATTTTTTATGCTTTTCCTCCCTTTCTTGTTTAAGGATCTCTATCATCATCTTGAGATAAGATTTCGGGTCTGAGTCTCCTTTTTCTGGAGTGTTTGGCATTCCACTGTTTGCTTTGATGAGAGAGCTGGGTTCTGATGTTCCCAGGTTGTCTTGGTTTCCACTGGGTAAGTTCGTTCGCTTTCCCCTTGCCATCTTGTTGTCTGTGATTATAAGTGGTCTCGTTGTCAGTGATTGGTTCCTGTCTCTTCTGTGTACCTGGCCTGTGTCCCTGGATCTCTGCTGATGGCCTGAGTGTTTGTTCTGCAAGCACAGACTCTCCGGTTGGATATGAGTCCCTAAGGCAGAGTTTCTGCTCCCCAGAACCAATGGGGGAGGCATGCTTTCTGTGTGCTAGGCTCAGATCTCTCTGTGCCCTGGCTACTCGCAACCTGCAGGGCAGTCTCACCAGGCCTGTGTCCCTGGATCTCTGCTGTTCCTGGTGGCAGATGGCCCGAGTGTTTGTTCCACACTCAAGGACCCTCTGGGTGGAACCACTCGGGGGAGGTGCTTTTTGCATTCTTGGCCCAGACCTCTCTGTGCCCCACCTACTGGCAGTGCAGTCTCACCAGGCCTGTGTCCCTGGTTCCCATACTTTGACTTTATTGGAAACCCAAGATAAAATCATAAGGAAAAAAGGCTTAGATGAGGCAATTATTTCTTTTGAAATATAACACTTGAATTCAATCTACTGTGACCACACTCATTCTGCATTATCTTCTCCTACCCTCCCCCACTCCTGTTGACCTGTTTTCCCAACTACTTTCCATCCTATGTTCATGTCTTTGTGTGTCTGTATGTATGCATATGTGCGTGCGTGCATGTACGAGAGCACACACACACACACACACACACACACACAGAGAGAGAGACACAGGTGGCCACAGCTGCTGTGAGTTCATGATATTATGATTGACTAGGTTTACTAAAGTATAATCAACACATTTAAACTTTTATACACTTAACACATATAATGTGATGTCTTGATAAATATATATCATGAAATGATTAAAATCATGAAACTAAGGAGTATATCACATACTTTCATTTTTACGTGTAAGACTATTTAAGCTATACTCTTAACAACTTTAATGCATACATTGTGTGCTATTAACCATTGATTTACATTCTATAAGAAAGATCTCTTAGATATATTGCTCCTGTCTAACTGAAAATACATATTCTTTTTTAACTCTTTCATAACTGAGATTTTATTGTTCAGGAAGCAGGGTACGCAGTCATTCCAATTCTTATCACACACACCCAGACTCTGAAGAGCCACACTGTGTTCATGTACCTGAACTCTGAAGATTCACATTGTGTTCATGTACACAAAAGAAGAACTACATATTGTTTTTCTTTGAACTTATTCCAGTGACGTTTCAGCCTCAAGCATGGCAAGTTTCCCTAAGACCTCGCATAACAACCAAATGCTCATTATCCTCAGTTCCACCGACTCACAGTTTTATGCCACACACAGAACACAATCAAAATTTCCATCTTTCACAGCACATTGTCATAACTGTTAGGAAAGTGGACTGCCATGACCACAGGCGTCAAGTTCTGACAGGGCAAAGACCAAAGACTGGCTTTCTTACAAAATGGTTCTACTAGAAACACGCACAGGACCAGACATTACTGAAAATATTTCAGAAATGAATGCATGACTGAGACCCCAAACTGCCATTTAGTGTACTTTGTCCTGTAGGATATAAAACTATCCCCCTCTACAGAATGCCGTGATGGGCCCCGAGACAGTCACAGCCTCTCCTGATTCAGTATCCTGCTACTTTCTGGTTGTACCAAAAAATAAACAAACAGTAAGTAATTTTTAACTTCTTTTAAAAACTTACACTTAAAAAATGGGAAGAGATGGGATCCACTCACCTTCTAAAAATGTTTCTAGAGCTACTAAAAAACTCACATTTACAAAATAGCTGATAAAAATATTCCTCTGGATTGTACAAGAAGGGAGGCAGGAACCACTGACAGACATGACGGGTGCTTAGTCGGACTTGGCTTCTTTCTCTTCTTCAGACGCTGGACTCTGGTTTTCGTCTCTCCATTTTCTGCAGGCAGACCTGTAGTTTGCTGGTCAGCCACTTCAGCCTGTTTGCCCTGCGCTCCCCTCTTCCCTTTTATATGCACTTTTTTGTCTGCCGCTTTATCCTTTCCCGGGGCTGTTGGCTTTGCGTCCACTTTGGCAGGGGCAGGCTTCACCAACTACCTTGCAGAGCAGCGTTTGGACTCTGCCTTCGCTGCTCCAGCCGCGCTAACCTTCCTCTTGGGCATGGAGGAGACACGTGACATCGTATCTGTCACGGAGCTGCACTGCCTAGCCACCACCACACAAACTTGAAAATATATATCCTTAAAATGACACCTAGATCCAGCCACAAAAAGCAACCAACACTCTACTATTTCTCTGTGATAAAGCCTGTAAATCCACTGAGATGAATCACACTTACTGTTTTCCAGATTCTTCCATGTTGTTCCACACAATAGCCAAGTCTCTATTTATCCTTTAGTGCTTAGGCTACCTGTGTATTATAGATATTGTGACCAACACTGCAGTGAACAGGAAAATGCAAACATATATCTAATGTGTTCTTTATTTTATTTTGAAAAAAAATCACAGAAATAAGATTTTGGATCATTTGGTAGAAATGTCTTAAGTTTGGTGAGTAATTTTACTGCTGTTTTCTACAATGACTATGTCAATATTATCACACCTCACTAACACCCCCTGTCCTCTCAAAACTGTTTGATAATACCAGCTTTAATGGGAGTGAGGTGGTATCTCACTGTGGTTTTGATTTTCATGTCCTTGGTGATGAGTAAGCATGCCATCTACAAACAATTCATCTCTCTTCTGAGTCAGGGCAGTTTTATTTTTATTGCTTAGTGGCTACAGTTAACACTTTGAATGATTATATTGAATAACACTATATTGAGTTAAAACCCTTCCCTTGTTCCTCATTTTAGTTGGAAAGATTTCAGCATTTTCTACTATTGACTTTACTATTACCAATGAGCCTTCAATATATGGTCTTTATTGTTTTGTAGATTCCTTCCATACTTATTAAGATTATTTAATCATAAATAAATATTGAATTTTGTAAAATTATGTTTTCTTCATTTTGAGATGGCTTTTGTCTTGCATTCTGATCACATAGATCACAATTTCCCAAAATATGTCACATAAGACCATAGTTTATATGATGCAGCTGAATTCAGTACAAAAGTTTTGGGGGGGGGGGGAATTTTTGCATCTATGTCTATCAGAGGCATTGTTTTGTAATATCCTTTCCTCTTCAGAAAGGTAATGCTGGGCTCATAAATTAAACTGGAGACTATTCCTTTCCTTTTAAATTTTCTTATAAGAGCTGTAAAATGGCAGGCACTTTAATTCTTTGTATGTTCTTTAAATGTTCAGTAAAATTCATCTGTAAAATCACCATGTTCCTAACTTTTTATGCTGTAATTTATTGACTTATTACTTTTAATTATGTGTGTCTGTCTCCAGGGCGTACCAATGTGCATGGGGGTGCCCACCCCCGGAAGCCATAGGTGTTAGATCCCCTGAAGCTGGATTTATGGCAATTGTGAGCTGTCAGACTGATGTGGGTTCTAGAAACGAAACTTGGGTCTTCTGCAAGAGCAACTGTGATCTTAACCACTGAGTAATCTCTCCTATGTGCTCTTAACTGCTAAACTGTCTCCCCAGCTCCATTTTTGAGGGTTATTTTTTCATTGCTGATCCATGTGTCTAATTAAACATTACAGAATGCTCAGTTGTTTTTTTATTCCTTCACAATTCCAACTTGAAAGATTATCTAAGAAATCACACATTTTTTTATCAGTTATCCAACTAATTGGTACGTACTGCATAGACAGTGTAAATCTTTAACAAGTGTGTCGCTCATGACACAGTGTCTGAAGACGCAGTCTCCAGGTGATGCTGCCCTTTGGGAAGCACCTCTGAGGATGTGCCTACCGAGGTGCAACGGGAGGAGTTATAGGAATTTTCCACATGTCACTCAGATTCACAGAAGACTTCACATGCTCCATTATCTGCCACACACATGCTAGTCAAACCAATGACACAGCCATAGCAGCAGGGAGTGTCGGCACATTAGGTGTGCAGTTAAACCACTTCCAGAAAGAAAAAAGAGCTAGATGTCTGTGCCTGTTTGTTTCATACTGGACAGTGAGGTGAACAACTACATGTGATCATATATTACTGAAACCTACCTCTTTGTTCCCCTTAATTCTGGGGAATTTACAAAAAATGTGTGCCATTCACAGATCCATCTTCTTCAGTATCCAGACCTCACTACTTAAATGTTCATGTGGGTGTACAACGCTCTCCAGGCAAAAGCAGCATTTGGGCCCCTACCCCCAGACTGGACCTAGATGAGGAGAGAAGGAATGACAAGTACCACACCCCATTTATGATATCTAGAAGTGACATTACCTGCTCCAACATCTCCTAAACGCAGGCTACTGAGCAGCACAGCTGTTAAGCAGCAGCTTTGGAAAAGGGCTCAGACAAAGCCTTTCCAGAGAAAACTAAGTGCTGTTTCTGCCTGCTGCTTTCCTGCAGCTCAGGGGATCCTGCCGGACGCCCTTGTTCTTCTATTCAATCCACCTCTTTGCTCTGTGTGCCCCTGAACAAGGCAGAGTGCAGAACCTGGTCTGCTCCCAGAGGTGCAGGGGTTAGAGTTCGGATCCTCAGAAGGTGGCTATAAAACCTGGCACATCAGAATGCAGACAAATTTCTTCCAGAAAGATGCTGCAGGCATGGTTTTATTACTGCAGTCAAATGAAGAAGGAACTTCTCGGCATTTAAAGAGCAATGAAAGGCAGCCGTCTGTATTTCCACCATGCAGATGTTTGTTATGTTGCTCTAAACTTTTCTACACTGCAATCCTTTTAAACTTTCCTCTGAGATCATGAAAACTAAATGGCAACCAAGCCAAGCATGAGCTCAGTGCTAAAGAGATATCTGATCCGAAATGCATCACATAAGAAAGAAACTCACAGATGTCATGCATCCCCTGTGATGGTCGTTCTTAATTCAACCGTCACTGGGAAAACTCTAAAACTATACAAAGGAATTCATCTGCCAACCCTTCTGACCCAGAAGCCAGGACAAGGAGACATTCTGAAAGGAAAGTGGGATCTAATGCACAACCCGTGTGAAGAACAACTCCTGGCAGGCGCAAACAAGCCAGAGGGTCTCTGCGATGGTGTGGGAACGGTGCAGGAATGGAGTGGTGCAGGGGTAAAACTGGAGGCATGATGACCATGACAGCTGTGTGAAGGGGCTGGAGTATAGGTAGAACAGGCCAGGTGATTGTCCAGTGTGGTCAGAGGGGTAGCGTGCAGCAGCCTAGAGCTTACGCAGATACTGACCCCACCCCTGCCCCACATCCCCACTCCCACCACTGTAGGGTTGCCCTGGCTCTGGGCAAGATGCTGAGGGTCATGTTTGGGTCACTAGTGTGGACACAACCAGCTGCAAGGTAAATGTCCACGTAGCTTGTGATACCACCTACCACCATGAAGATGTTTGTGGTCTGTACGTCAGCCTGAGGCCATGTTGATATGCATGAGATGTGCCTTCACTGCCATCTGAGGCCATGGTGATGTCCTGGCCTGTGTTGCTGCCGAGGGCAATGTTTTGGGGTCCTACACTAGCCAGTGTCCATGCTAACCACCAAAGACCATGCAGATGTCTATGGTCTATTCTGAAGCCTGAAGCCACTCGACAGCTGTAGGTTGTAGGCCATGCTCCCATCAGGGGCCATGTTGAATTCTGAGGGCCTAGTCCAACTCCATATTCCTACTGCAGCCAGAGGCCGAGTCTGTGGTCTGTACCACTTCTAGAGACTGTGGACCAGCCCATGATATAAGCTGATTGTGGACAGCAAGGAAGCTCCTCTGGCAGTAATATCCATGACTGCAAATACACAACTGAGAAAGAAGGACATGAAAGGGCTCTGTGATGACCCCTAACCCCATGCCAACACAGCCCCCCTCAAAAAAGTAACAGCCTACAAAGGAAGCTATCAGAGTGAACTCTTAAAAATTATGATAAAAATGTTGAAGTGTAGCTCTCCACAACTGATGGCTCCTGGCGGAGGTACAGGTGGATTAGGACTCAGTCTTCTTTAAGGAGAAGGGCCACTGGGAATTTAATCGTGTTCCACTAAGTATACAGACAATACAAATCAGACATTTTTATTATTTTTCTGGAGGGGTACTGGACTGGGAATAAGGCACACAGACATAGAGGGAGTAGGAAGTGAGTGGGATATACAAAGTAAAATTCCCCAAAAGTCAATAAAATACTTTAAAAAACACATAAAAGAACAATTTCACTAGACAAAGTAAGGAGACTGTTTGGTCAGTGTTCTATTGAGTTAAATATTTGGGGAGTGGGGCTAGTTGAAAGAAATCAGAAATGTGGCCTTGATGGAGGGAATATGTCACTTAGGTGGGCTTTAAGATTTCAAAAGTCCAAGCCAGGACCACTGGATCCCCCCCCCCCTTCTCTCTCTCTCTCTCTCTCTCTCTCTCTCTCTCTCTCTCTCTCTCTCTCTAGCTCTGTCTGTTTCTTTCTGGCTCTCTCTGTCTCTCTTTGTCTCTCTATCTGTCTCTGTCTTCTCCCCCCCCCACCTGTGATCTAGACATAGAACACGTAGCTCCTAATCCAGCATGCCCGTGTTCTGTCATGCTTCTTAACATGCTAATAATACACTGAACCTTTGACCTGTGAGCAAGCCTCAATCAAGTGCTTTTTTTTTAAAGAGTTGCCATGAAGGTGGTGTCTCTTCACAGCAATAGAGCACTGACGCAGACAGAACTTGGTACCAAGGAGTTGGGAATTACTGTGACAGGCTTGACCATGCTGCTTGTTAGCAAAATGTTGACTCTGGAACTCTAGATTTGGAGACCAGTTGAATACTTTAAGCAGGGTATAATGGGAAATACCAGTAAGAACAACAAAAACAGTGGTACTGAAAGCAATGTAGATTATGACAGCCCAGCTCAAGAGGCTTCAGAGAAGAATAGTAGTAAGTGACCAAGAGACTATCCTTGTGAGATTTTGGCAAAGAATGTGGCTAATTTTTGCATTTGTTCTAAAAATCTACCTGGGGCTAAATTGAAGACTTTAAGACTAATGGCATTGGCAAAGGAGATTTCAAGATAGTACAGTATTGATTCTGTCATTTAGATATTAGTATGCAGATCTGTAATAAAAAGAATCAAAATGAGCAAGATAAATAACTTCAGTAAAGTGGCTAGATATAAAATTAACTCTAACAATAAGTAGACTTTCTCTACTCAAAGGATAAATGGGCTGAGAAAGAAATTAGAAAAACAACATCCTTCACAACAGTCACAAATAATATAGAATATCTTGGTGTGACTCTAACCAAGCAAGTGAAAAATCTGTTTGACAAAAACTTCAAGTCCCTGAAGAACAAAATTGAAGAAGACCTCAGAAGATAGAAAGTTCTCCCATGCTCATGGATTGGCAAGATTAATATAGTAAAAATAGCTAACTTACCAAAAGCAATTTACAAATTCAATGCAATCCCCATCAAAATTCCAACTCAATTCTTCATAGAGTTAGAAAGTGCAATTTGCAAATTAATTTAGAACAACATAAAAACCAGGAGATCAAAAACTATTCTTAACAATAAAAGAACTTCTGGGGGAATCACCATACCTGACCTCAAGCTATACTATAGAATAATAGTGATAAAAACTGCATGGTATTAGTACAGAGACAGGCAGGTAGATCGATGAAATAGAATTAAAGACCCAGAAATGAATTCTCACACCTATGGTCACTTGATCTTTGACAAAGCTGCTAAAACAAACCAATAAGAAAAAGACAACATTTTCAACAAATAATGCTGGTTCAACTGGGGGTCTGCATGTAGAAAAATGCAAATTGATCCATTCTTATCTCCTTTTACAAAGCTCAATTCCAAGTGGATCAAGGACTTCTACATGAAACCAGATACAATGAATCTAATAGAAGAGAAAGTAAGAAAGAGCCTCAAACACATGGGAACAGAAGAAATTTTCCTGAACAGAACACCAATGGAAGAACAGGGGCAAAAAATGGAGCAGAAACTGAAGGGCTATCGGGGAATGCCCCACCTGGGGATCCATCCTGTATATAGACAATAAACCCAATACTGCTGCCTTTGCCAAGAGGCACTTGCTGACAAGAATCTGGTGTAGCTGTTCCTTGGGAGATTCAGCCAGCAGACCAATGCAGATGTCAATGCTTGAAGCTAACCATCAGACTGAGCTCAGGGAACCTGGTGGTGGAGCTAGAGGAAGGACTTGGGAAGCTGAACGGGACTACAACTCCATTGGAAGAACAACATCAGCTGGCAGTACCACACAGTGCTCCCAGGGACTAGACCACCAACCAAGGATTATACAGGGCAGGATCCATGGCTCCAAGTATGTAGGCAGCAGAGGATAGCCTTCTCTGACGTTAATGGGAAGGGAGGCCCTTGGTTCTGTAGAGGTTTGATGCCCCAGCCAGGGGTATGCTGGAGGGGCTGGGTAGAAGAGTAAGTGAAGGGGAGCACCCTCATAAAAACAAAGGGGAGGAAAGAAAGGGAGGTTATAGGATGGGGAGTGGAGGATATATCATCTGAGATGTAAACAAATGGGATGATTAAAAAAGAATCAGCAGACACTCTTAGTAAGACTTGATATAATTAGGGATGGAAAAAGGTAATACTAGTTGAAGAAAAAAGTGTATCTTGCACAAATGAAAAGAGCAGGTAATATTACATACACATTCTTTGGTATATAAAACAAAACAACAACAGAATACACAAAAGTTTTGACCTCAAAGTAAGTTTTACAAAGCTTGGATTAAGTCATGCCAAATTAAGAACTCAATACTTTACTTGAAAGTTTGGAGTAAAACAATTTGTCAGATTATCAGGCCCCTGAAGCATTAGTGTGGCTCCTACATTATAAAGGCTCTAAGGTCTTCCTTCTTTTTTTAGGGTGTGTTTAGTATTTATTTGCTACAATTTGATAGTTTTCTAAGTAATACCTGCTGTAGGTACTACTTAATAGATAACTGTAGCACACATGTCTAGAATTAAAAGGAACTTGGTTTTAAAACCTGCTAGTGGCATCAAAAAAATCCATTAGTGAACTATAGTCTACGAATATAACAGATTGTGGATATTATTTTAAATTTTTAACTATCCTATCCTGTCAATCTATAACTAAATTTAATTTGTTATTTCACAAAACCTTTGTTGACATTCCAATGATATGGTTAGTCCTGTATGTAATTAAGAACATGTGTATTCCTTGTGGTTCCAGTCTTAGTATGCTCTACTAGTTTTTTATTGAATAGTCTCTGTATTTATATTTCAGATGTTATTCCCTTTTCCCCCAATTCTATCCCCTTCCCCCTCCCATTGCTTTCATAAAGGTGCTTCCTCTCCCAACCACCCTCTCCCACCTCAGCACACTGGAGTTTCCCTACACTGGGAAAACAAGCCTTCACTGAACCAAAGGCCTCTCCTCCCATTGATGCCAAAGAATGCTATCACTGAAAGGCGGGAGAAGATGGCTCAGTCAATAAAGTACTTTCAGTGGAATCATGAGAGTCTGAGTTGACTACCAAAGTTCACATAAGAAACTCATCACATCTGTAGTTCTAACTTATAAGCCCAGTCTGTGGCAATGGAAACAGATGTACCACTGGTCTCACTGTCTAGCCTATTCTATTCAGTAAGCTCCAGGCCAATGAGACACGATGTCTCAAAAAACAATAGATGGCTCCTGAGAAACAATATCCAAAGGCGACTTTAGCGTCTATATGGATTTACACATACACACACACACACACACACACACACACACACACAGCAAGGATAAATATTATGGGTGACAGTAATAATTTTAATATACTAGAAAACAAATAGTGAATCAAAGTGATAAGAAGCTAAGTTACTATTTAACTAGTACCATGAATGTAATATGATAGGCAGTTAAAAAAAAAAAACAGATGAAAATATACATTATATGTTTAAAGTCATGTCATTATAGTAGAATTTTTGAAAAAAATATTTACTATTAAAGGATGCTATGCAAAATTGTATTGTTTTGAAAAGCAATAAAAAAATGCAAGGAACCAAGTATTTAGATTGTCTTATAAAGTGTTGAACAATTCCAACAGTAACCATATGATTACATATCTTTCAACTAACAAAATGTAGAAAATCATACAATATAACTGTTTTTAGACCTCATAAATAACTAGGTCTAGATTGCAACCACCAATGACCAGCAACATCACTGAAAGAGAAAACAAATATTATGTGACTTCTAAGTTAAGTAAACAGGGGCTGGAAGGATGGCCCAGCGGTTAAGAGTGGTTAAGACTACTCTTCTAGAGGTCCTGAGTTCAAATCCCAGCAACCACATGGTTGCTCACAACCATCTGTAATGAGATCTGATGCCCTCTTCTGGTGTGTCTGAAAACACCTACAATGTACTTATATATAATTAGTAAATCTTAAAAAAAAAAAAAAAAAGTAAGCAAATAGTACATTCACACAATAAATGCTTGTGCTGAGAGGATTGAACATTAATTTGAATATGTCTCTAAGCTTAGCAATTTATAGAACATACAAAAACAAAAGAACATATATCAATGAGGAGTTTTCATCAAAGCTTAATAATGGGAAATTCAATAAAAGAACACTGACTGTAGATTTAGCTCAGTAGTTAAACACACTTGCTCCTCTTCCAGAGGACCCTGGTTTAGTTCCAAATACCCATGTCAGGCAGCTCACAATAGCCAGTAACTACAAGTCCAGAGAATTCTATGCTGTCTTCTGACCTCCATGGGTATATACACCCATGTGGAATATATTCACACAATTGCACAAACATGCAATTTGTATGTTTGTACATACAAATAAATAATATAAAAATAATTATTTTTAAAGAGAATAGCCCATGTCTTTCCAATAAATATAATATCGAAAAAGATATACAGATATTCTTATAAAAATATATGTATCAACCAATTATATAGTTCTGATTTTAATTCTGGTTGAAACATTTTTTAATATAAAGAAATTTTAAAATGTGGAGGAAATGCTACAAAATCTAAGCAAAAAGCAAAAACAAGGATTCTCTAAATGGGACTCAAGTAACTCAGAAAATAATAAGAATTGACTAATGGGAGTCTATCATTTAAGCAACTCTATCTAACTCAATTTTTGAGGCTACAATACTCTCGTTACTAAAGCACACAAAGACCCTATAAGGAAAGAAAACTTCAGACCACTCTCACTTATGAACATTGATGCAAAAATACTCCACAAAATCCTTGCAAACCGAATCCAAGAACACATCAAAACGATCATTCACCATGATCAAGTAGGCTTCATCCCTGGGACGCAGGGATGGTTTAATATACGGAAATCCATCAATGTAATCTACCATATAAACAAACTCAAAGAAAAAAACCACATGATCATTTCACTAGATGCTGAGAAAGCACTTGACAAAATTCAACACCCCTTCACGTTAAAAGTCTTGAAAAAAACAGGAATCCAAGGCCCATACATAAACATAATAAAAGCAATATACAGCAAACCAACAGCCAACACCAAACTTAATGGTGAGAAACTTGAAGCAATCCCACTAAAATCAGGGACTAGACAAGGCTGCCCACACTCCCACTACCTATTCAACATAGTACTGGAAGTCCTGGCTGGAGCAATTAGACAGCAAAAGGAGATCAAGGGGATACAAATCAGAAAGGAAGAAGTAAAAACATCACTCTTTGCAGATGACATGATAGTGTACTTAAGTGACCCCACAAATACCACCAGAGAACTCCTACAGCTGATAAAAAAGTTCAGCAAAGTGGCTGGATACATAATGAACTCAAACAAATCAGTAGCCTTCCTATATTCAAAGGACAAACATGTGGAGAAAGAAATTAGGGAAAAGATACCCTTCACAATTGTCACAAAAACTATGAAATACCTTGGTGTGACTCTAAGCAAGTGAAGGACCTGTATGACAAGAACTTCAAACCTCTAAAGAAGGAAATCGAGTAAGATCTCAGAAAATGGAAAAATCTCCCATGCTCATGGATTGGAAGGATCAACATTTTAAAAATGGCCATCTTACCAAAAGCAATCTACAGATTCAATGCAATCCCCATCAAAATTCCAACCCAGTTCTTCATGGAATTGAAAAGATCAATGTGCAATTTCATCTGGAATAACAAAAGACCTAGAATAGCAAAATCCATCCTCAACAACAAGAAAACATCTGCAGGAATCACTATCCCTGACCTCAAGATATATTACAAGGCAATTGTGCTAAAAACTGCATGGTACTGTTACAGAAATAGGCATGTGGATCAATGGAATAGAATAGAAGATCCAGAAATGAGCCCTCATGTATATGGTCACCTGATTTTTGACAAAGGAGCCGTAAACATTCAATGGAAAAAGGACAGCCTCTTCCACAAATTGTATTGATCCAACTGGCACTCAGCATGCAGAAGAATGAAAATAGAAAATCTTATCTCCTTGTACAAAGCTCAAGTGCAAGTGGATCAAAGATCTCCACATTAAACCAGGTACACTGAACCTATTAGATGAGAAAGTGGGGAAAACCTTAGAACTCATAGGCACAGGAGAAAATTTCCTGAACAGAACACCAATGGCTTGTGCTCTAAGGTCAAAGATTGACAAATGGGACTTAATGAGATTGCAAAGTTTCTGTAAGGCTAAGGACACTGTCAAGAAAACAAAACAGCAGCCAACAGATAGGGAAAAGTTCTTTACCAACTCCACATCAGATAGAGGCCTAATATCCAAGGTATACAAAGAACTCAAGAAGCTAGACACCAGAGAATCAAACAACCCTATTAAAAATGGGGTACAGAGCTAAACAAAAAGTTAGGGCAGAGGAACAGCATGATGTGATGTTTAATTCTGGAAGATAAAGAAAGCTCCAATTTGTAGGAGTCTCAGGAAAATCTGCTGGCCATATAAATGATTGTGGTTTTAACCAAGATAATAGACAAGTGTAATCTGGGCATGTTAGGGATATCTTACACAGGCAGAAAAGATTAAAAAAGCTTAACAATTGAGCCATGTCTCCAACTCATGGATTATTCGTATGACTACAAACTCCTGTGAGTAAAATTTAATGATACATCCATGCCTCTATCTGAATTATCTGCAGTATATAGTAAGGCACTGTGTTGCAATTTGTGGCATACATTCATACAAATGCACACACATACACACAAATAAAGGTAATTATTTTAAATTAATGACCTGTGTCTTCTCAATAAATATACAAAAAGATGTAGAGGAAAATGTACAATAAAAGAAACATATAAGCCATTTGCAATGTATAGCTCTGAATTTAGTTCTGGTTGAAACAAATTGTGTGGACAAATGAGCAGAATTTAACGTAACATTAATTTCACTTTATTATTTTTACTAGATTATGTTGTGACTTAAAGGGAACTCAATAATATGGTGCCTCAGACTCTCCAGCTTTGCAGAAATGATATAAATTTCAACATATTATCAGAAGTTTGGTTCATATATCAATATTCTTTATATAATATACCTAAAAATATAATCTAGCCTAAATGTGCAAATTGCCTTAGTAGTCAAGAATCTTCCAAAACTGCATGACTGATGGTAAGTTTTTAGCCAATCATCTTCTCAGGAATGGAAATCTAGTCAGAAATAGAGTGTGGATTAATGCAGAAGTTACTTAGTTTCTTATCACAATCTGGAGAGACTCACACTTTAATATTTGTTCCATGTGAAAAAAAATATGTGTTCCATGCCACACTCCCTTATCCATAACTAACAAGAACAAACATCTTTTCATCTGTAGGTATGTGGATAAAGGCCAGCAGAGATGACCTTCTACCAGAATGACTGCTAATGCTGCTGTTCACAGATCAAGACATGATATCCACGAATCCCTCACTATGGAGGGCATTGCATGCACAAAAATTGCCTCATTTACTTTCCTCACCTGTAGGTGCACAAATGACCCTTTATTTATTCACAATCCTATTATTTCTGACAACCAATATCAGTTACAGTTCTTTTTATCAACTATACAATGTGTATTCAGAAATGTGAAAACTCCAGTTCCCCTCTCAGAGGTTAGCATTTATGGATGTCAGAAGACTCACCACTCAGATGTGCCCTCAATCATAACAATGCCATCGAGGCAAGGTTTTCTTCTCTCCTACTTCTATAGGAACCTAAGCAATCCATCTGGTTTGTTAAGAGTCAATAATTCTCCTCAGATGACAGCAATTATGTAATGGGAGACTGAGGATATGTGTTTGATTATTAGAAACAAACAAAAGTGGACATTTTGCAGAAAGCTATTCTGGGTCTCCATTTTCAAATTCTGAAACCCTATAATAAAAGCTATAGAAAATACTTGATCCTGACCCAAAGACAGCAAAACGATACTAAAGGTACTATAACTCAGTTTGGGAGACAACGTTAAGTCAGTGAGTCAATAAAAGGTATTCTGTCATCTAAACAGTAAGTA
The DNA here is from genome assembly GCF_963924665.1 of Micromys minutus. Lineage (NCBI taxonomy): Eukaryota > Metazoa > Chordata > Mammalia > Rodentia > Muridae > Micromys > Micromys minutus. The sequence continues at coordinate 70,378,868 of NC_137973.1, read as the reverse complement.
CAAGTGTTAATTTTTCTAATACTATTCTTTATTACTACATATCTGGAAGCCAGAAAACATGCTCTGGACATTAAAATGAGTTGCTATTTTAATAGTAGTGTAGTCAATAATATCACAAAGATTACATTGCCTTCACTACATTTTTAGAACGCATCAAAATGTAAAATATGTGTAACTTTTTATTATATACCCTCAAAGAAGCCACTCGAGTTATTCTATTGGTTGTATTAAAATACTAAATATAAAGTTAAAAGAGAGAAGGAAGTGAGATAACACACTGAAAAAGGTTCTCAGCCTTAAGCACTTCTTTGTCTAGGTAAAGTGCTTCAGGCAATTAAAGTCTTCTCAGACAAAGGGAATAAGTCTTTCCTAGAGATGATCCCTACCTTATTTGGTTATCCAATACCAAGTATTTCAGCCCTGAAAATAAATACATATAAGTAACACTAAACATAATTTGCAGGTTATACTTCCCCCCCCCCACTTTGTGTGTGTTGTTTTGTTTTATTATTTTTCAAGACAGAGTTTCCCAGTGTAGCCTTGGCTGTACTGGAACTCACTATGTAGACCAGGCTGGCCTTGTCCTTAGAGATCTGCCTTCTTCTGTCTCTAGAGTACTGGAATTGAAAGTGTGTGCCACCATACCCAGATTTATGTCTTAATTTTTAATTTGCAAATTTCCCCTTTTAAATGTTTTAACTTCAAATAAAAACATTAAATTATTGAATTCATTTCAAAATGAATAAATAGTAAACTGGAAGGAAAAAGAAGAGGTTGATAAGTGATAAATACTGAAATTTTCTAGACATGTTAAATGTTGAGAATGGACATGTGTAATTGACATTTAAAGCCATTAAGGATATTTCAAAGTCAGTCTTTCCCTACCGCTGCCATTTCAAACTACTCCATCCTCGGGTTCTCTGCTGACTGTATGTTAGAGGACATGTATTATATGACTTGCAAATGCCAGCAAATCTGTAGAGATCACCATAGTTCTAAGAGGTACAGTGAGAAGGCCTATGCTCATTCTGTTAGAACTTCATAGTGTGTTTAACTTCTGAACTACAACACAGCCAGCAAATGCTGAATACATCAAACATACAGCTTTATAACATAGCAGACCCTGTGCACAGTACCTAATGTGCACAGTAAGAATTCTGGTGTAGGCATTGAAACAGCAACCCACCACTATGATGCTCTTTCTCACTTCAAAACCCATAATCACTGTTTTCAGTGTTTGTCTTAGTGACCCCTGGGAGTCCCTGAAACTCTTTCAAAGGACCTTCAAGATAACAACTAGTTCCATAGTAACATGAAACTATTTCTTCACCTACTTTCTCACTCTCTCATATCTACATAGCTATTCTACAGCATTGTCAATTTTAGTTTCAATTTAGAGAATATATATGTGTATATATATTTACATACGTATATACATACATATATATGATCATGTACAAAATTTAATTAGTTATTTGGAGTCATCAATAGTATGAGCCATGTAAAGTGTTTCTAAGAAAGAGTTTGAGAATTGTTGTCCCACAAACTAAAAGGCTAACAGAGAAAACTATAAATGAATGTCACTATGTATATCAAAAACATTTTTGCAAATATAACACACATAAAATAATAACAAATTCATCATCATAGTTAATTGATAGACCCTACTGGTCCAAGAATTCACATCAAATATAATGCAAATGAAGGCAAAAGGCCAAGTTCACCAACATGAAAGTTCCTACACAAAGGACAAAAGATGCTTAAAGTATTTATGTGGTCTTTGTCACTTTAGGCTACTTAAATAGTGTGTTGACCTAAAGATGTATTGTTCATAGATCCCACAAAGAGAGTATTATTCGTTTACTGTCTTGATCCTTAGACATATGGAAACTGAACACAAGGACAATTTTCCTGATTGTAAGACAAATTCAATCTTAAGACACAGAACTTGAATATATTCTCAAATATGAGCCTTAAAATCTTTCTCCTCCCTTCCCAACTAGAATGCAAGCTGACAAGAAAAATAAATTCTAATGAATTAAATATCTAGATAAAAATTCCTTCATTTAATACAATAAAGGAAATTATACCCTTTTGATGATGTTACTACTACAACTTGAAAATTCTCCGAGTATATTTCTCTTAGGAAACTCCACGAAGAGAAGATAAGTACACAGCTAGGTTTATTTAGGGAAATGCTTTCTAGAATTGTCATGTACTCCAGTTCCCCAGGACACGAGCCTCCAAGTTTAAAACAATGCTGGATTTGCTGTCCTGTCCACAAATGATGTGAGGAGTAACCACTTGGTAAAATATTTTTATGAAGTCAGGGTTCTAAGTACACGCAGATACCTGTGGCCCTGGGAAACAATGAGGACAAAGAGGCACCATCAGAGTCTGATTGCTCACATGGAAGGGGTGATGGTAGACATGATACCTGAGTCTGCAAAGAGCTTGCTATCACTCACAGAGTGTCCTTTAATGATATAATTCACCCATAGATTAGCATATTTTAATATTGCAAACACAATTCTCCTTTTTTTATATCACATTCACTGTATTTACAGACACCAAGCTTGCAGTATCTTAAATATGGAGTCCTAGCACCCTCTTCTAAAGCATAGTCCTGTCTGTTGTCCTGTAGATTAATGGAGGAAAACGTTGGATGGCATCTTGAAACAGATGGGCCATCAAAGGTAACCATGTTATTTAGATTTGACCTGTATTAAGTCAATACCATTAAACTAAGATACTCTGAATAAAAATTTATAACTAGCCCACACTTCATTTATCATTTAAGTATAACTTAGCCTTTGCAGATATCCATAATTCCTATTTTTTACTAGACATTGAAATGACTTCCATTTTTTTCCAAAATAATATTTGGTATGAATTATTTGCAAATGTGAATCTATATAAGAATATTTAAAAAAGAAAACCTTAACATTCATCATTTCTTAGAGTGTTTTTCCCACATCAAAACAGGTAAATGTGGACGCGTGTGGATGAAATGACTTTGTATGTCCTCTAGGTCAGCCCGTCGGACAGCACTGGCAATAATGACCATCTGTTCACGCCCGGCAGCAAGCAAACTTCTAATGAAGACAGATGTGGGTCACCCTGGGCACACAAGCAGAAGAGTGCTAATGATACACCTAGCAGTCACTGCTTACCTCTCCTAACTGATTGATCACCTACAAGGTTCAGTTTGAAAAGCGAAGATGACTATTGTAGGTGCTCATTAGTCTTACCAAGACACTGCTTTCATTTCCCATACATACTTCATCTCTACCACATGTCTATCAAGTCTTAAATATACTACTACTCTATGCTATATCCATTCTTCTAAAACAACCTTGACACTTGTCCTGAGAATGTAATTCTTCCTACATTTCTTGACTATCTGACTCATGAGTTATCAACTCCATATTATGATACAGCAACATAAATTTGTAAAAAAAAAAAAAAAAAAAAAAAGAGGTAATATTTTTCCATCATAAAACTATGGATAGTTATGTACAATTTGCTTGGCAAAATAAACCTTTCCAAATGCTACTTTGAAATATTATTGAATAGCTCTAGCTTCTTTAAAATTATTTTACTCTATTAAAAAATGTTGACTTATTAATAACAACTTACAAGATACATATCTGTTTGATGAAATACAAAGATTATTATTTGTCAAATCGATGAGAATTCAAGAATTCAGTTGCCTGTAAAGTTTTTATCATATTATACCTAAGCTGTTAAAAAGTAGCACTAAAATTGTTCTTTAAAAATGACAATCTATGAGGCATAAACATTAACTACAACTGATTGCTAAAATACACATTTCGTGTATGAATAAATTTATGAGAAATACAATTCAATGAGTGATAATTTTAATCAAGTTGTAGGCACAACAATAGCTTATAAAGTATATTTTTACACATTTTACTTTCTATACAGAGATTTAAGACAACTGCTGCTGTCACTAGGGTAATTTACAATTAAATTGGCTTAGTAGAGTAAGCAACCAAGCTTGAACTTCACTGAAATTATTTCAATCTATGAGAATTGCAACTGATGTGAACATAGAATAAACAGACAGACAGACAAAATAGACAGAGACTGAAAGACGTAGACTTTTTAATATTTTAAAGCGTAGGCCTTTTATCTAGGGCAGTCTCTCAGCCACTCTAATCCAACTACTTCTGGCATTACATCCCCCCCCCCCCCACGTGGCTTCTGGCTCCACCTCTTTGTTCAGCTTTGGTCCCTCTATCTATTCTCTCCTGTGTCTGCTGGCTGCATCTCCCACTTCTGATTTATTCTCCCAGAGTTCCCCTCTCATCCTGAAAGACCCACCCTCTATCTGGCCTAGCTATTGGCTATCAGATCGTTACTACAACCAATCAGATACTATTCCAGCTTGCCCTAGGCAGGTGAGGAAAAAGGACTATTTATAAAATAAAAACCCAGTTAATGGGCCATAGGAATGGCAATACCAGAATCCTGCCATCACTCAGCTCTCTGCCAGTACAGAATTAACAACTGAATATGCAGGGACAACTTTACACACTGTACCCCAACAATCAATATATGTGTACATGTGTGTGCATACATACACCTGGGTATACACATGCTACCCCAATAACTAAAGTTATCCATTAATTGTTTTTTAAAGTTGTATCATTCATTTCTATGTTATGAGTTTCTGCAGGCATATGTATATATCAATTATGTGCATTCTTAATGACCACAGAGGCCGGAAGAGGCTGTCACACCTCCAGAACTGGAGTTACAGATGCCTGTGACCCTCCATGTGAAGGGTCTAAGAAGCAAACCTAAATCATCAGTAAAAACATCAAGTGTTCTGAACCACTGAGAGGCTTCTATAGCCCCACCCCTTAATTACTTTAATAGCTATTATTAACAAGTCTACTTTGCCCAATAAAAAACCTAAATACAAAATTTTAAAGGAAAATAATTGGAGTAGTTAAAGCTTATCAAACTCAAGATATTTTTCTTGGCGATAGCATCAAAATTAATTGTGAACAGTTTGTTTATATAAAGCATACATGGCTAATGCAAACATCCAAATAATATTAAAACATTACCCTGAGAAAAAAATCAAGGATAGATTTTCCAAACTGCAATAACTAATATAATTTTAATATTTTTATTTGGGTATTTTTAGAATTCTATACTTGAATATGCTATATTTGTATCATTTTTACCCATCTCTATCCCCTTTCCATTCCTACCATACCCTGTCTCCAATTCATCACCTCTTCTGTAATTATTAGTTGCATATTTACATAAGTGTATACACATACACACAAAACCAACTTACTCTGGTTAGTTTTGCCCTAAAGAACTTATGTTTGTGGCTGATCACTTAGAAGTGGAAAGCGAATTAAAGGGCTTATCCCTAGATAAAGTTGATCCTCCCTCCCTCAACAGCTAAATGGAGTAGCTATTTTCTTTCTTTTTTATTGGTTATTTTATTTATTTACATTTAAATGATATCCCCCTTCCCAACTTCTCCTCCACAAACCCTCTATCCCAGCCCCTCTCCCTGCTGCTTGAGGGAGCTTCCCCACCTACCCAGTGCCACCTCCTTGCCCTGGCATTCCCCTATACTGGGGCATCCAGCCTCCACAGGACCAAGGGCCTCTTCCCCTCCCATTGATACCAGACAATGCCATCCTCTGCTACATAAGCAGCTGGAGCCGTGGGTCCCTCCATGTGTACTCTTTGGTTGGTGGTTTAGTCCCTGGGAACTCTAGAGGGTATCTGGTTGGTTGATACTGTTGTTTCAGCTTCTTCAGTCCTTCCCCTAACTCTTCCATTGGGGTCCCCATGCTAAGTCCTATGTTTGGCTGCGAGCATCCACATCTGTATTGGTCAGGCTCTGGCAGAGTCTCTCAGGGAGTAGCCATACCAGGCTCCTGTCAGCAAGTACTTCTTGGCATCAGTGATAGTGTCTGGGTTTGGTGTCTACAGATGGATGGATCTCTAGGTGGGGGGGTCTCTGCACCTGATCTTAGCCAAAAAGCCAAGAAGCTATTAAGGAAGTCTCTGGATGGCCTTTCCTACAGTCTCTGATCCACTCTTTGTCCCTACATTTCCTTTAGACAGGAACAATTCAGAATGGCTAAGATCAAAAACTCAGGTGACAGCAGATGCTGATAAGGATGTAGAAAAAAAAAAACACACTTCCACTGTTGGTGGGATTACAAGCTGGTACGACCACTGTGGAAATCAGTCAAGAGGTTCCTCAGAAAAGTGGGGACATAGTACTTACTTCCTAAGAACTCAGTTATACCACTCCTATATGCACAAAAGATGCTCCAAAATATAACAAGGACACATGTTCTACCATGTTCATAGCAGCCTTACTTACAATAACCAGAAGCTGGCAACAACCCAGATGTCCTTCAACAGAAGAATGGATACATAAAATGTGGCATATTTACACAATGGAGTACTACTCAGCTATTAAAAACAGTGACTTCATTAAAGTCTTAGGCAAATGGATAGAACTAGGAAATATCCTGAGTGAGGTAACCCAGTCACAAAAGAATACATATGGTACGCACTCACTGGTAAGTAGATATTAGCTCAAAAGTTCAGAATACCCAAGATACAATTCACAGACCATATGAAACTCAAGAAATTGAAAGACCAAAGTGTGGATGTTTCAGTCCTTCTTAGAAGTTGGAACAAAATACTCACAGGAGGAAATATGGGGACGGAGTGGAGCAGAGACTGGAGGAAAGGCCACCCAGAGACTGCTCCACCTGGGGATCCATCCCATATGCAGACACTTTTCTAGACACCAAAAGTTGCCACTAAACATCATCTTGAGGACTAGGTTTAAGGTGAAATAAAAGAATATTAGCCTAACATGACAGTGCCTTGGATTCTGTCTTCAATGCAGTCAGAGGAATAACTTTGACCATAATTTATTTGTATTTCAATGACAAAATATATTATGTATATTTATAAATAAGTTCTGTTGATAAATAAAACCTTAACAGAAACCAAAAGTTTTATGTACCATTTTTTTCTGAATATACTTTTACACTATAATATAAAATTATTTAATATATCCATTGGAACCTACTAAACAACATGAATACTTTTTAATCTGTTTTTTAAACTGTAATTGTTATTTTATTAAAACAAATGCATCATTATTGTGATATATATATATATTCTCTAGTATTATATTATATCTTATCTTGGGTAAGTAAATGTTGCATTGTTGGTTAACATCTAAGCAAATACAAAGAAAATCTTGGGGAGGAAAAATCTTATTGAAATAGTTGCTAGATCTTTCTAATGGAGAATCAGCTATTCTTCATCTAAATGAAGAATAGCTTTTAAATTTCTCCATTACAATCTTTACCTCTTAAGTTAAAACATATTGTACAGGAAAAATAGAAATTTTATTTGTCTGCAATATTCAAATGGGAAAATTTTCCAATATTCATCTACAAGTAGAATGTGCATCTAAATGAGTTTTATGTGACCATATACACAATTTGGAACTGATGAGAATTTTGCTTTTATAATTAAAAACATGTAAAATATTATGCTTAGTTTATTTTTTGAAGGAGAAAGAACAAAATTTACAAATTAAGAGACCCTTAAGACATCGAAAGACTTAAAGAAACTTGACTTTGCAGGACTTTCAAAAAAAACCTAGGTCATTTAACCTAAGTAGATAAAGGGAGATAGGTAAGAAATCACGGGTAAGGGGAGGAGACAGGCGTGGAAGGAACAGCAATACTAGTGTCTTTCCACATTACTGTGCCTGACAATACTAGTACTGTTATCCCCAAAGGAAAACTTAGGAAATTTAAAGAAATTTGGAAAAAAGAATTGTCTAACACTGAAATAAAAAAGCAGTAATAGTGAGTTCCTATGACAAAGTGTCCAGGCAGAGACAGTGACCACTGTTCTGAACAGGGGACATGTACTGTAGCATTCTCAGCGCCCATTGAGTGACACAGGCATCAGGCACGGGAGACATGGGAGAACTATAATGAACTCAGTGACTGTAAAAATATAGAAAATGGATAAAATATCCCTTTCAACTTACCTTTCTTTCCTCCTGCAATACTATGTCTTCATACAGCCGTGGGGTATGTGTACAACTGTATTGCTCTTGATCTCTCTTGATGTTAATATTTTTATAGTGTAGTTTCTTTTTCCTTTCAAAAACCCAAACAGAATTTGAGAGTTTTCAATTTTAAATACACATATATTTTTGTAAGCAAATATAGATAATTTGTATAGCAACAGCTTCTGCTTTAGATGGATTTCATAAAAAGAACAGGATGGATCAATACATTTAAATTCTTATGAAAATACATTTCATGCTGGTTGGTTTTGTCTTTTAAAATGGAGTACAGGGGCTGCCAAGATGGGTCAGTGGGTCAAATGTACTTGATATCAGTCCTGATAACCAGAGTTTAATTCCTAAAACTCACATGGTAGAGGAAAAGGATGCCCATGGGTTTTCTTCTGACCTCAGCATGGTTGTGTACATATATGCACACACATATATAGACACACACAAAGGGAAGGAAGTTAAAACTGTTATAAAATTGTTCAGATAATAATTACTCCAAAGGGAAAATGGGTCATGATACTTACAGCATGAACTGATATCACAGGTAATTTTTAAAAACTTTTCTGATATTCTACTTTAAAATCCAAAAATCACTTGACATTCTAATTTCTGTTTAAAATAAGAAAAATGCCCCCTTCCAATTTATATCATAAAGCAGTAAGTCAAAGCGTATAGCAATGTAAAGAAAAAATAAAACAGCAGTGACCAGACCCAAGTGCTAAAGCAAACTGCCTGCCAGACATCACACCTAGTAGCTTTTTGATCTAATATAAACCACCCAACCTCTCTTAGGTTCGTGTTCTCCATCTATACTTGGACATGCTAGCAATTAGTTCTCTATAACACAGTGGAAAAAGACCAAAAACAGATGGAGCATGTTTAGTGTAATTCATGGCTCAATAAACCCACTATAACTTTTAGCAATAATCATTGCTAAAACTAAATTTATGTAAACCACACTTGCTGTTTTTCCCATTGACTGAACAGAACTGCAAAGGCATTCAGTATTCAACATTATTTAAAAAAAAAAAAAAAAAAAAAAAAAAAAAAAAAAAAAACCCTATACTAACTACACAAAGATCAAATTAAAATAGGTAACAAAAACCAGAACCTTAGGTTATCATGTAACAGTTGCCGCCAATCTCAGTGCTCTGTGCTAGGATTCAATGCGTTCTCCCATTCTGACTCACTTTTCCACTAATTATATCCGTACAGAATCTTACAAATGAGTTTGTTCTTTACAACTGCAGATAAATTTGCAGCCATGAAATAAATGTATATTTAAGATACCAGAATTGCTATGTGATACTTATGTCCACTGCTTTCCCAACAAGAAGATTGTAAATACATTCATCTCCTGTTCAGCATGCCCAGCCAATCCTGTTACATGTACAATCTCTCCGAAGACTTGTAACTCACTAACCAAGGCAGAAGGAACTATATACTAGGAAATGTCCACTGCGGGATGACAAGGCAACTCCAAATAAAATATCTAGCGACGCAGGTGACCTGGCCAAAGAGCAGAGCAAGAATAGCTCAGGGCTGAAGCAGCCAAGAACACTGTGGGGCTCCGTCCTGCAGCCCAGCGCGGAAAAGGAAAACGGAAAAGGAGGTGAGCAGGAGTTAACACGGTTTTACAAAGAGCATAAAGACAGGAGACAGCAGACGGGAGTCAATATTAGAAGTGAAATGGACAGCCCTGGGTAAAATAACTGAGCCATAAAACAAAATCAACATTACTCCTCTGGGACAGGGAGCAGTGGGGACAAAGGGCATCAGCAGCGGTAAGAATGAGAAGTTCTGGGTGAGAGTAATCAGAATGTACCATGCACATGTATGAACAACAAAATAACATGCCAAAAGGAGGGAGATGAGGTTTGAAGAGTGTGCAGTGCTTATCCTGTTAGGAGGGGCACAGACTAACACAATTAAGAATAACAATAAAATACAAAGGCAAACCTTTCAGACTGGGAGAGCAAAACAATAATCTAAGTATGACTTCCTCAAAGTAAGAACACTAAGCTTTATTCTTACTCTGTTACTAAGTTTAAAACTAGCACATAGGAAGGTTTCTGTATTTGTTCAGTGAATGAGCTGTAGTCGGGAGTCTGAGCTTCCAACTATGCTTACTGATAACATCAGGCGTGCTCGTGTCTGGGTGCAGAGTAAAGACTCACCAGAGGCTTCCCCAAGGAAGAAAAGTAATGCCATGAGGAACGAGCCAACAGAGAAACCAGTGTCCTGTCGACCAGAAAGAGCAAATCATGTTCCAAGGTTGGTAAAAGCATTTGACACAGGACCATAGTGGCCAGAGAACTAATGTTCTCTCTGGACTGAACTGGACCTTCTTCTCTGGCTTCCATGGGATGAGAAGAGGCTCATGCATACACAATTAAAACCACGAAACAGGGGAAGCTAACCATATGGAGCATTAGCTGACACACCCCTGCAGCTCTCCCCTGGGTCAGAGTTAAGTAGCCTTGTTGTGTTGTCTAACCACAGCCCCTGATTTATGTTCCTAACTGTTCCATGTTCTTTGTCATGTGAACTGTTGTGTCATGTTCACAAGATGTGAACCTTCCTCCCACCTCCTGGAAGGTAGGAAGAGACAGAATCTGATAAGGAGCAATGGGTTTCTTTGGATTATTCCAAAATCGAATCCTCACTGGAGTTTTTCATACTAACTTTCCTTTCTTAAGAGGGATAGCCTCGTCTGAACGAATGCAAAACTGTATTAATGACACGTAAGAAGCTGTCTCCACTCACTCTGTCCCAGGGTTTCATTATAGAATTCTGGAGGACCCGAGAGCCACTATGCAGACCAGGCTGGTTTTGAACTTGCAGCAACAATCCTCCTACCTCCCAAATACAGGAAATAGTGTACTAGTTGATGTTTTTTTTTTTTTTTTTTTTTTTTTTTTACTTACTGGATGATATCATACTGTCCAGGACCAGGACCTGAATATTTGAGCAATTGTTGTCTTCCTGTAGAATTGCCAAAATTTACACCTTTATATTTCAAAGTTGCTTTAGGATAATCCTAAAAAGAAAAGAGAGAATAAGAAAGGGAACATGAGGCAAACTGGGAAACATTACATGTGACTGTGCTCTAAATACAGGAACTTTCAGTCAGCAGAGTTGTACCAGTAAAATCAGGGAGGGCCCTTCACACTGGATTCTGCCCTTCCTTCTCCCACATCAGGATTCTCAGAGAACAGCCTCTAAAATTAGCCTATACTGTGCCAGTGGGAGCAGTTTCCTCTTGATACTACACTAGGTGATTTAATCCTGCTAGGGCAATAAAGAGCAGCTCCACCCAGAAACAGGCTAAAGCTACTATTTACATTTTCAAAAATCTACTTAAAAGACATTAATTGAACAGACTGGGGTAATACCAAAAACACCAACAGATCTCAGGCAATAATCACATGGTATTTAAAAACATACTTGTGGAAACTTTTTGAAAAGCAACAAGTGGTTAAAAAGAAATTAAATGCTATCAAGTTCACGTTGTTGCTAATATAACAAGAAGTTATTAGGATCATTATAGGTTCGGGACCAAGTTCTCAGTCAAAGGAGATGTATTTGCCCCAGAGGGACAGAGGGCAGGGAATGAGAGACAAAGACAGGAGACAGAGCATGAGCGAGAAGGGGAAGGGAACAAAGCAGAGAAGGTAGGGGCATTTGTTCCCAGGAAAGGAAGGGACAAGGCTCTGGATAGATGGGGGACAGGTGTGGCAGACAGGAAAAGTGCAGTTTATAAAGGTACAAAGGAAAACCCTGCACAGAGAAGAGGCATTCAATTCTAATTGGGCATGTTAGTTAGGTGAACTATAGTGGGCTTTAGATTGCTGGACTTCAATGTTTTGATAACTGGACCTTGGTAGTCAGCCCCAGGAGGAACAAGTAACCAAACAAAGGGCAGCAGGCCTTTGTGGCTAGATTTAGGAATGTGATCTAATGGTTTTTAGCAACACAGAGGGAATGGGGGAGAAGGGCAAAGCCTGTCAGGGCCATGTTTGTCATGCACCAGGCTGGCTAGAGTCCCTTCTGACAAGATCTTTCTCTCCCCACACACACACACCTTTGGATACTTTTTTTAAATCTCTCTTACAACTTTATTTTTAAAAAGGAGGGGTTTATATACAGATTTTTAAAGGCATTTTGGCATAACATTATATGAATATTTTTTGTCAGTACTTAATTCTTTTAGAGGTTTGATAGCATGCATTGAAATCCCACTAGTTACCCTAAGCATGAAGTACATGTAGGACAGAACGTAACATGGAAACAGATTTCTTGGTGAGTATACATTAAGCATAATGATCTTTGAATACCAAAATTGCCACAAGGCTATATTCTTAGCTCTTGGGTTATTAATGATTTAAGGTCCAGGTGTACCACACTCTGAGAGGGTGCTATACATTTATTTTTTCCTAAGAAGAACTGAGACTTTCATTTTTTGACCTTTGTTTTTCTTGAGCTTCTTATGGCCTGTAAGTTGTTTCTGGAGTGTTCAGAGCTTTCTGGAGTTAAAGATCTTTCTTTTAATACTAAAGAAATTATTTATGTTAGAAAAAACTCAGCCAAAGTTTTTCCTCCAACATTGATAAGAATAGATGTCAAACTTAAGCATGAACCACAATGAGTTCATGTTAAAACACTGGTTTCATCAGCAACTAAAAAGAAGAAAGAAAACAGGAATGCTGTAAGAACAGTGATTCCCTTCCAAAGAGTCCATTAGGATACATTCCTCTTTAAAAATCATGTAATAAGCCTGGAGAGATGGCTCAGTGGTCGGTGCAGCTGCTGTTCCTGCAGAGGACCTGGGTTCACTTCCCACAGAGCAGCTCACAGCCATCTGTAACTTCAGTTCCTGGGGTTCCAATGCCCTCTTCTGGCTTCTGTGAGCACTGTACCCATTGGTGACAAATATAAGCAGGAAAAACACTCAATACAGAAGAGCCCAGAGTAATTCTATGCATTAGTCTGACGTCCTGCCCCCTCTTTCTGCATATCCCCAAGCCCTATTCTATTTTGGTGCAGTAAAGATACCTGACAGGTGTAATTCCCTGCCTTAGGATAGCCTTGAGCGTACAACAGCATCCTGCTACCTACCAGACCCTGGGCTGGAGGACTAACTCTCACCTTACAAATTCCTTATTATCCCCTGAGCATCTGCTCATGGGTTTATGCTTCAGAGAGAGACTGCTCCGGACCTTTCAAGGTCACTGTGTCAGCTCCATGCCTGACTGTGACCCTAAACAGTTAGAAGCATTTTCCCACAGAGAGTATAGTTGCTTTGGGTTTACTTCTGATGGTCCTTTCCTCATTAGATGCATACCCTGTGACCCCAACAAATGTATAAAGATACTTATAAATAAATCCTATAGAGAATAAATCACTGAAGTTTTTAGCAAACCTATTTTAACTGAGGTTAGTAGATAAACCCTAGATTATTTGTCTATTGGAAAAGCTGATTTTGGAGAATATGCAGAGTTTTGTTATATGTTTATGTTATGTGTGTGTGGTGTTTTGCTGGCATACATGTCTGTGTACCATGTCTAAGGAGCCAGAAATAACACTGGGTCTCCTGGAGCTAGAACTAGAGTTGCAGATGATTGTGCACTGCCATGTGGTTACTGGGAATTAAACATGGGTCCCCTCTAAGAACAACCAGTGCTCTTAACCACTGATCCACTTCTCCAGTCCCTAAGTGTTTAAATAATCTTGAATTACTAGAGCCATTGCTACATGTTATGTAAAATCACTATAACATATAGTTTAATGACATAAAGCAGTGTATCAAATGTTCTAGGTGACTTTCTATTTAAACACAATGTAATAAATTCCCAGGTATCATTACGAACAACATCAGTGCAACAATAAATGTTAGTACTATAAAGCACAAGTTCAGTTCACACTCCCATCTGTTGTGCTTCACCTAGACTCTGAGAGTTCTATAAAGCAGACACAGGCGGACATTTTAAGGGATTTCCGGAACAGGCACCCACGGCATGTGTAAAGACCTGCAGTAGAATTCTGTTAACATTTCAGAAAGACAGAAGCGGAAGAGGGTGGCGTGTCTCTGGTAATGAATAGTTAGTGCTTTCCAGTGAGAGAGGCAACATTCAAAAGCTGTGGGGTGCTGTAACAAAACCCAGAAAGAAACCGCTGCATCTGGACACAAGAGCTGAGTGTGGGGAAATGACGATGCCAGCTGTGGTGTGGCAGTTTCTGAGATTAAAACCTTTCATCTTGGAGAAAAATGGGTTAAGACACAGTATGTTAAAGGAGATAAAACAGCAGGTGGAGGCTCATAAAAACACAGGATGAGAAAAGGCAAGAAAATCGCATGATGGTCTAACATCCCATTAAGCTCAAGAAGTAAACAGTTTGATAGCTTTGGGAAGTCACTGAAACTGAACAAACTCACTGGGTCCCTCCTTCCCCAGGTGAGTATGAGCAGAAGGGACCGCTGAGAAGCAAACAAGCTGTGCTGCCCAGAAAGGACAGTGAGGAGACAAAGCACTTAGAAGAAACAGGGTGGTAGAGCTGACTGGAGTCGCTCAGATGCTGGTAGAGCCACCTGAAAGAAGTTGTCAACGAAGCTGCCTAAGACACTCTCCAACCTGCTTAACTGCCTACAGGCTTGCAATGCATTCCAGGTGTTCAGGTGAGCTGTCAACCATGTGGGGTGAACTTTTGGTGCTGCAACTGTCTTTGAAGTGTTTCTACTCCTATCAGTAACCCCACTGGTCCACCATGTTAGACTCTAGTAGTATCTAAAAGATGCAGTTATGTTTTGGGATTTTTCCCAAATAAAGAGGAAAAACCACTTGGAAGGTAAATATGAAAACTAACTCTAGGAATCAGCTGATCCTGATGACCCAGTGACCAAAAAAACTTAAAACCAAAGCCATGACAATGCCACATACTATTTTCTGTTGCTTTACCATCAAGGTGATACTGTCCTGAAAGCCTACCTACTGCTTGAGGACGAGCTCTCATACTATCAGGATGTTCTGAGCAAAGAGCCAATGGAGAAAAGTCCTATGAGCACTAAAGCCTAAGACAAAGCAAAAGCAATGGCCAGCCCAGAGAGAAATATCTCCAGTGGTGCAACATTGCACTTTTATCTTGGGAATGACCAACATCCATCTAATGGGCCTTAAGGCCCAATTAATAGGACAGAATTAATCCATGCCTGCGACTGTACCTAGTCCACTACCCTTGGCTGGAGAAGTCATAGACCTTAGATGAGGCCTTTCTAGTGGCATTTTCCAAAATCATCACCATCACCAACACCACCACCACCATCATCACTGCTAACTATGTTACAAATGCTTTCCCCTATACCCACAAGGTATAACAAGGTATAGCTCTTACCCCATTTCAAAATGTTGTTTTGCAGCAGATAGGGAGAATACAGAGATCCTCGGCTCTATAAGCAGAGAATAAATGATTGCAGGGAGTATGGCTCAATGGATACATTTATAACATAACCCTATAGCTAAGACTCATGGAAAACCTAGGAAGAGGGGGCACAAAGATGGTAAGAGTCAGGAACCAGAATCCCTGCTACCCAACAGTGCCTTGTAGACATGACAAAATCTGAACAATATAGTTACCCACACAGTGACTACATGATGACAACAGGTGCTGACAAGCCACTGTGAACAAGGAAAGTTCACAAGATCCCACCTCTAGATGAAGAGCTGCAGGCAACCAAAGCCTGCTGAGAGACAAGCTCGCAGATAGTTATCCAATCCCAGGTAGTCAGACCTAAATATGCTGAGTCATGAGAAACACTGAATGGATTCAGAAGGGAGGGTGTGTGTGTGTATGTTTGTGTGTGTGTGTGTGTGTGTGTGTGTGCATATGTGGGCTGGGGGGACATATGTGTGTGTGTGTGCATGTATGTGTGGGCTTAGGGGATCATGTGGGGGACATGCATGTGTGGTGTGTGTGTGTGTGTGTGTGTGTGTGTGTGTGTGTGTGTGTGGGTGTTTGCGTGTGTATCAATAACAAAGAGCATGTTGTGAATGTGAGAGCCATTGAGTGGAACAGAGTCAGGAGAAGTTAGAAGAGAGAGAGCAAAGGTTTGAAAAGATGTGAATATAATACTTGTGCATTAAATACTCAAAAACTTATAATAAAAATTAACTTTTTTTTAACATTGACAAAAAATAAATGTTGAAAGGGGGCAGGCACTCCTTCAATCCCAGGACTCAGGAGCCAAAGGTAAGTGAATGTTTATGAGTTAAACATCAGCTAAGACTAAGAAAATAAGTAATGTGTAGTAGCCCACATCTTTAGCCTGAGCACATGAGATGCAAAGATAGGCAAGTCTCTGTAAATCTGAAGTTAACCTGATCTACATCGCTAAGGAACAAGCCCACCAAGTCTATATAGTAACACTCAGTCTCAAAGTTTTATGGTTCAACCTCTGACCAATTCTAAGTCCTTTATACATGCATAAATACATATGTGAATACACACACATATGCGCACAAAATCGAACACATTAATAAAATCATTTTACTGTAAGAACAATAAAAGCTACTTTATTTGAACCACATGAACTCACAACTACTTGGTGTATTAATTTCTAGAGTACTCAGATAAATGTTCGGTGTCAAATTTAATTTCACAGGCTTAAAAACCAGAAAACAAGGGATAAAGTGATGCACGTTTGAGTCTCAATTGCATGAGCTTTTATGTTACGAATTGCTGCCAATGCCAACACCAAGGTCGCTGTCACTATGGAAAGTTATTAACAAATAAAATATGACTTAATTGAAGCAAAGTCAGCATGGAGCTGTAACACTTTCAGTGAATGCTGTAATAAAATTTGTAACAGAATTACTAACTGCCATTCTGACTGACAATTAAATGAATGGAGAGGAGACTATGTAACTTTTAACCCTCATCTTTTCAAAATTAAATATGGAAATATGTTTGCGAAGAACTGAAGTCTTGAGGTGCACCAGTTTAAGTGCTAATGGGCTGCTCAGCAGCCACTCACAGGTCAGCATCAGGGCTTCAGTTCCAACCTCTTGTCAAATCACAATCTAGAAATACATTTATTTCTAGCTGTTATTAGAAAAGAGAGAGGCTGTATTTGATCCTTCAAAATGTTATTCTAAATAAATTATATTCAGAATTTCTCTGCAGATGAACTTAGTTGAAATATATTATTTGTTTGCTAGTGTTATAAAAGAATTCTATATTTATATTTACAATATGCCTTCAGTAGACATGACTCATTCATTGGAACAATCCATAATTACCATCTATTATATTATTATGCTAATGTTTTATTATATTCCTATCTGGACACTGATTTCAAACATAGAATTATCCCCAAAAGGCAGAAAAGGTGCTGCAAAGAATAATCATAAATTTGGATAGGATCCGTTTGAGCATTGCTACAGTATCATTGGCACAGCGGGGTCATAATCTGTTTCCTGAAGAAGCAGGAAGAAATGCAAACAAGCCTTGGACCCAGTCTCAAACACAAGACGCAAATTCCACAAACTATCGCAATTCAATTGCATCTAAATATCACAATTCAATATTCACTAAATATTCCTGAATATTGAGAAAGAGGCCTTTAATTCATGTGTAAACCTATGTCCCCATCTTAGGCTGCCTTCCCCCAGACCCTGAGTGGTGTGTGTGGGCTTTTCACTAGCCTGACACCTGACAGCATCGTGTAAAATGCAGTCTAGCATCCCGAATTTGGCCTGCCCAGGAGTTCACACACCCCAGCACAGAGACTGGAACTCAGAGGAGCATACACATCTGCTGCATACCACAGCGAGCAGTCCACGAAGACCCACATGGAGCTCCAAATTCAGTAAAAACCATGAGTAACCCCGGGTACTAGCTCAGAAGACCCAGACCCTCCCACTTTGAAGACAGACACCCTGTATAGCCTTGGCTCTCTAGGAACTCACTCTGTAGACCCTGCCAGCCTCAAACCCAGAGATACACCTGCCAATGTCTCCCAAGTGTTGGGATTAAAGGTATGTGCCACTACCTGGCTTAGTTTTGCTTTTTAATCTTGGTGTGTCTGTATCTTCCCTTAGTGAGAAAACATATTTGCTAAATCCTGATCCAGCTTCAAGTTAAAACTGAGGTCAGGCATGTACAGTGTTCAGGCATGTACAGTACTCAGGCATGTACAGTGCTCAGGCATGTACAGTGTTCAGGCATGTACAGTACTCAGGCATGTACAGTACTCAGGCATGTACAGTGTTCAGGCATGTACAGTACTCAGGCATGTACAGTACTCAGGCATGTACAGTGTTCAGGCATGTATAGTACTCAGATATGTACAGTACTCAGGCATGTACAGTACTCAGGCATGTACAGTGCTCAAATATGTATAGTGCTCAGGCATGTACAGTGTTCAGGCATGTACAGTACTCAGGCATATACAGTGCTCAGGCATGTACAGTACTCAGATATGTACAGTACTCAGGCATGTACAGTGCTCAGGCATGTACAGTGCTCAGGCATGTACAGTGCTCGGATATGTACAGTGTTCAGGCATGTACAGTGTTCAGGCATGTACAGTACTCAGGCATGTACAGTGTTCAGGCATGTACAGTGTTCAGGCATGTACAGTACTCAGGCATGTACAGTACTCAGGCATGTACAGTGCTCAGGCATGTACAGTACTCAGGCATGTACAGTACTCAGGCATGTACAGTGCTCAGGCATGTACAGTACTCAGGCATGTACTGTGCTCAGGCATGTACAGTACTCAGGCATGTACTGTGCTCTGGCATGTACTGAACTTGCAGGAAGTTTTGCTACTCTGCGTTGTTCTACTTCTGTAACTGCGGCTCTCTGTTTCCAATCAAATAGAAACACCAAGGTGACACAAGTATGTCCTACTCTTATTAAAGTTTATTTCCAATCATGCTTGCTAACAGCCATCACAGACTTCACGATGGGATGTGCCGCACTCCTGGTTTTTACCTTTATCTACCCTCTGCTCACTCGACTTGGGCCACTTCTTTAGACTTATAGTCACAGGAGCTGTGAGCCCCTAACCAGGTCTGTGTGGCTCCATAGAAACTTCACATTTAGAAAGAGCTCACCCTGTTCTCCTCTTGGATGAGCAGTCAGGTTACAACAGTGGGGTACAGAATAGCTGCCTCTGCTTCTTCTCCCAGACACCCTCTCTCAGCCCAAAAGTCCTGCCTTCCCTTTTCCGCCTAGCTATTGTCTGTCAGATCTTTATTAAGCCGAGCAGCAAACGAGTGAGGTATGTTTACAAAATACTGAGGCAGGTGATGAGCCATGAGAACAGCAATACCAAAAGTAAGCCAGTACTTAGCTCTCTACCAGTACAGCAATCAACAGTTGAAGACTACAAAGACAACCTTCACACAGTTACCCCAACAACATGACTACAAACATGGTCTGAGCACTAAAGAATTCAATCATTTATAAAGTGACTGATTGACCACTAACTTGCAATCTTTCTTTCTTTCAGGATTTATAAGACCATTGGGGGCTGAGTAATGGAATGGCCTGTAAATTTTAAGCAGAAATGTAACAGGGATAAAAATGTAAAATCCTAATATTTTTAGGCTTATTTATTTTATGTATATAAGTACACTGTCACCGTCCTTAGACACACCAGAGGAGGGCATCAGATCCCATAACAGATCCCATATTTTCTTTTATTTCTTTCCTTATCTTGTTTTAACTAAGACATTGAACAATATATTGAATAAAAGTGGAGAGAGTGGACATAGTTGTCTTATTCCATAGTTGAAAGAAAAGATTCTCAATCTCCCACCTTTTACTATGATGTAAAATATAGGTTTGTCATAGATAGCCTTTATTTAGTCATGTTCTTTTGCCTTTATTTTATGGAGCACTTGGGGAAATATGCTGACCTGGTCTTCTCTTAAGAGTTGGCAAGATTCAGTAGGGAACTGATCTAGACCATGAATTAATTTTCTTTGTTGAGAGACTGGGAAAGTATAGTACATTTGTTTTTGTTGATAGTGGTGTTTTAAATCATATTTACTGTCATAGGTCTTCTAGGTTGTCAATATCTTCTTGATTTAATCTTGATAGCTCATAAATCTAGGGATTTACTTCTTTTGCATTTTCCAAATTTTCTCCTCTCTCCCTCTTTCCCTCCCTCCCTCCCTCCCTCCCTCTCTCTCTCTCTCTCTCTCTCTCTCTCTCTCTCAAGTTTTCTTTTTTTAATTTAAGTTTTCTAAGTACTCTCAAATTGTTCTCCTGACTCCATAAGAAACTATGATAACACTCTTTTCATCTCTAATCTATATGTGTGTGTGTGTGTGTGTGTGTGTGTGTGTGTGTCTGCATGTAAAAGCATGTGTATGTACCTGTGTGTCTGTGTGTATATACCATGGTGCATGTAAAAATAAGAGAAAAATATTCAGAAATTGGTTCTTTCCTTCTACCACGTGAGTTCCATGGATTAAACTCAATTTACCTACTTGATGTCAAGCACATATGCCTACTAAGCTATTTTACTAGACCCCGGATTTTTTTTTTTTTTTTTTTACTGTGAACAGTCACAGCTATAAACTTTGTTTCTAGATCTGCTTTAGCTATATCCCAAAGCTGTAAGTTGTATTGTGATAAATTGTGCTTTTACTTTACTTTGACTCTAGAAACTTTTTCTCTGCCTATTTTCTCAGTGACCCACTAACAATTCAAAAACATATCATGGAAAGGTGCTACAGGTTGTCACATTTGTGAGACTGCAACTTACCTGCAAACAGTCTTGTCTTCAGAAACGAATTAGTATTTCACTAGTAACAATGTAGACATCAGACATGAAGTCCAAAATGAAGTCTATAGTCAATTTTGCCTCCTGCTAGAATAGCACTTCAAAACCTATGGGCAATGCTTTAAATATTCTCAAGATTATGCCTGGTGTGGTGGCTAATGCATTTAATCCTAGCAGATGGATCCCTGAGTTCAAGACCAGCCTGGTCTACAGAGTGAGTTCTGAGATAGTTAGGGCTACACAAAGTAACCCTGTGTTGAAAATAATAATAATCTCAAGATTATTTTCCTTTGTAATGCTCAGTTATCCATCTTAAACCCATTCTTTTATTACATCATAGGATTAGAATAAGTAAAGATATTGGGGTAATGAGAGCCTGCACTAAAAAAAAACAGGCATCATTGAGACAATGAAGTCAGAAAACCAACATTTGATTAATGTAACACTAAAACATTCAAGTGTCATTAGTAGGTGATAAAACCAGCAGCTGAAGAAAGTTCTCTAGTGAGTCTAACAAGAACTAGAGCTTTGAAGCACCTCTCCAAAATTCAAATTTCTAGGAAATAAAATCAGAAGGTAGCACCATTACTTTGCTGTCAGAAGGCATCTAGGAAAGGTGACGGCATACTTGTGACTTTTCTGAAGATGGCCCACCATTTCACATGGTCAGCCACAGGTGAGCTCTGAGAATGCAGGGTCCTTAGAGACTCCATCCCAGGATTGCTTCACGCTGCTGATAGGCCTCTCCTGTCACTATTGCATAGCCTAATGATTCCTGAGCATCAGCCCATCGTATTGGGCAGATTTTCTGCTGATCATCATGAGGATGTAGTCACATGTAGTAATGCTGTGTAGACAAATTGATGATTTCATAATTTCTAATCATGATTTTATAGAATCCCTAAATTTAAACAAGTAATTTCAAGCCCTCTATAAAATATTAGCTACAATAGAGCTCTGTAAGCCTTCATGTGTCATGGGCTAATTGTGCTAAAAAAAAGAAAGCAATCTTGGAACAAATTTACAATCAGGAAGAACATTCCTTCTAGGTTAGATGTGAGACCATTATCTAGCAACTAAAAGTCTTAAACTGGAAAGGCGTAATTTATTGTAGGTGCAAAAGCAAAAATTAAAATGTTCACTAGTTTATCTGTACAAAACTTCAAAATAATAAGACACAAAACAGATGATTTGTCTCTTGACAAAACTGTGCTAACTTGTAACAACCTAAAAATTATTGCTTTTAACTAATAATGAACGTACAGGGGGCAGTAACAGATAATGAGTGTTTAGTCAGATATTTGTCTTAATAGAAAGACATGAAAACAACTCTTCTGTTATTCCTTAAGTCTCAGAGTTTCATGACATGAATTATTGCCCTAAATCTACTATAAACTTATTGGAACTTAAACACATCTAGAAAATGATATAATCAATTATCCTATTGTAGTGGTTCTACCTGATAGCTGTATGAGGTAATTTTTTAGAGACAGTATTAATACTGAGAAAGGCAATAAAGGTTGTTGGACCTCGGCTCCATCCACCAAATGTGTGTATGTGATAATAAACATGTTAATTTCTCTTTTTATAACCCATTGAGACCTCCTACCGAAATTGTACATATTATATTTAGATGAAGGCTATATTAGTGCCCATCCTTATTACTTCACTGTGTTTGACAATAGTTTTATAAAACAGTATACAATATTTTTTAAATTGTTAACGATTCAAAGTATCTGATACCCCCCAAACATGCCAATATGCAGATGTCTACAAACCAGATGGTTTTTTTAATGTAATTGATCCTAAACACAAAGGCATACATAAATGAATAGTATATTGGGAGCAAAGTAGTAAAACCCTCAAATGACTGACTCTTTGCCTATGTCACCCCTATGGGCTTTCCTTAAATCTAGCCTTCATTTCTGAAATCTTCCTCACTGTGATTCCTTCTAATTCTGGGTCTAATAAAAGTATAAAAATATAGTAGTGACAGAGTACTATGTAGCTTTCTTTGGAATGGAGTAAAACCATACTTTTTGTATACATTATATGTATGTATAAGTATTTATACTTTATACTTTATACTTTATACTTTATCCAATTATACTTTAATTGGATGCATGAAGCTTTGACAACTTACTTTTAAAAGTTAAGATCTCCATGAATTATCCTGATAGACTGCATTTGTTATTTCAAACAGAGAAGCTCCTTTTATTTTTTTTCACACTAATTTGTACAATAATTGGTAATTCTCAAGTCAAATTCTTTTATAAATAAAATGCCCATGGTCCTCCTTAGAAACAGTGGAAAGTCTGCAAATTCCATCTGTACACTGTGATGGAAACATCTAGTAATTGTCTCTGCTCCTTCCTCTTGGATGCAGAGGCAGATTACATACCCCAGCCTTCTAGGTACAGAAGACTGGCCATGTGGCTGAGCTCTAGCTTCCAAGCCTAAATTTGTCATTCACTCTTCTGTTCTCTTCTGCCAGCCGGACAGCAGGCATACATGCATGAGGGAAAATTCTTCAGCATGCAGCCAGTGAAAATCAACGTTCTAATTGTTACTTATAGTTACTGATGCATGCATGACGCGTATACAATAATAAACAGTCTTCTTCCAGCTGCTGTCATCAAATGTGTCATACTTACAAACTGGGGACTGTAGTACGCTGGACCTATTGTGTTGTCACTAGGAGGTGGGGTGTGCCTCATAATAGTGTCATCGTCATTGAGATGATACCCATGCGACTTTCCGGAAGAGGGAATTGAAGGAATATGAATGCTTCTGGAAACTGCGGGTGTCCTAGAAATTTTCTTAAAGCATAAAATGTTTAGGAGAAAGACATTTTATGTTATTCAAAGACAAGAAGAAAGAGAAGAACAAAATATTTTAATTTACTAAAGACTATCACTAAATACCTACTTAATAAATATATAATAACATAACTCAGAAAAGGTCTTATAAACTAAGCCGAAGGAATACATTCACATTTTAGCACATCCTGCAGACTAACATACAGATACTATTAAGGCCACTGTAAGAACTAAGGATTTACTCTTACCTTGGTCAGCCATTGATCTTGCTTTAAAAGAATACAGGTTAAATAAATAAGTAAAAACAAGGCATCCCTGCAACAACATCAGACACTGTGAGAGTGTGTGATATACAGAACAACCTTTAATTCTTTCCTTTAATCCATTTACTAACATCTCCAGCCTTCATTCCCTGAAACTCAGAACTTGTCTGTACATCACCTGTGACTTGTATACAGCACTAATGGCAGAGTCTAAAGAGCAGAAAAATGTCTGAGATAATGGTACAATGAATGGAAATCTATCAAACTCATTGATAAATATGGCATGTGTTAAATAGAAGTGCAGTAATAAAATGTATTCTTTAATTCTGAGAATAGATGTGGCAAAACTGACAATATTCAGGCAGAAGCATGGATTAGCTTTTTAAAAAAGGTTTACTTCTATGAGAAACATTTTATAATTTAAATAAAAAGAGGAAATAGTAGCATGTATTAGACAAAATAAATATGTATCAAACACAACACTGACATTAAAAGGATTTAGTTGTGTAGAAAATAGTGTGGGATTCTATTTGCTCCAGCATTTCCGGACAAATAAATGCAATGGTGTGTACACATGCCCATAGGCAGCTGTGCTACTGAAAAGCTGCCACTACCTGAAGTATTTTTCTCAGGTGATACATGGATTAGGTAGAGTAAGTGGCACTCATGAAAATAGTTACAAAATCAAAACAAGGATACACTGAAACAGCTTTCCTTCTGTTCAGTGCTCTCAAAAGGAACTCATCAAAGGTTTGCAAAACCCAGCTTTCCTTCCTCTAGCTTCCACTATGTTGCTCTCCCTTAGATGCCCCTGAGCATACCATGCCAGCGCACACTGCAACCTTGTTACTCAGGCTTTCTACAACTGCAATGCCTCTGAACACCGTGAATTCTTTAAGACCAAGGATATCATTTCTCCTATCCCCTCCAAACACTCTCTCAAGACCCCAGAATGTCATCATGGCTCTAAGATAGTATTTCATTAACTATATTGTCCTACATTTTGTTCCCTGTTAAAATTGTGACTCTTGGGGAAGGGTGATCTGCCTTCTAGGTATAAAGAATGTCTAACATTGTGTTAACATGATCGTTCGACAATGTTTGACAATGAGTAAATGAACATTTATTTTGTCCCTACATATGAAACATATCTAATATCTAAATACATGACATAAAACTCAACCTTTTCTTTGTACTAACAAAATTCAACTAAGACATTAATCCTAAAATATAAAATGTTCATTTGCAGATAACTGTTTAAATAGCATTAATTTGAGCTATGTTAAAAAACAGTTTGCCAGGCAGTGTTGGCACATGCCTTTAATCCCACAGAGGCAGAAGCCAGCCTGCTTTACAGAGCAAGTTTCAGCACAGTAGGGCTACACAGAGACACCCTGTCTCACAAAACAACTTCCCCCCCCTTAATAAAACATGACCAAATCCCTATTAAATATTACTTATTTCGATAGTGTCGGGCTTTGGTGTGAAAGTAACTGCACTCCATAACTAGAATGTATATTCCAATCCTACACTTCAAGGGCCATCTCCACATCAGTCTCCCCCTGGCTCCTTTAAATCTTCTGCAATGTAATAGTCCCTTAAATCCCTAAAGCATCTCGATTCATGATCATTCATCTACCACTTCTCAAAGCTTGTCTTTAAACAGCAACTACCTCTGTCCTCCATAGAAACTGTTGGCTTTCTTCCTTCAGAAATCATGTTTTGTTCTGTGTGGTTCTAGAGCTAGAACTCAGGACCTCACAGAGGCTCAGCAAATGTTCGCCAACAGCAGGCTACACCTGCAGCCCAGGAATCATCCTGATGCCACTGTTTGTTAACAGTATTTACACACAATCACTAAAAGTCAGCAGGTTTTTAAATCTTCCTACTTCCTACTCACTGGTCACACTGTGGCTACAGAATAATCAAGACGACCAGAACCCACAGATACAGCTCAATGGTTAGGCATTTATCTAGCACACACAAAGCCCTGGATCCAATCTCTAGGACCATAAAATAAACAAGAATAAAAATTAAATATAATGTTTATATAGTTAAAAACTAATGTTCATAAGAGTATTTAATATCCACCAAATTATAAAATAGCTACAATATGAATAGTAAGAAGATACCAAGCTTTGTAGTAAGGCTTTTTTTCTTAAACATTCTCAACATCAAGCACTCTGCTTAGGATTTCTTTTTTATTTTATCTAAAAGAACTGTCATTAGAAGCCATTTAAAAAGTGACATACTGCAGATGTTCTTTAGCTTATAGTACCTGTCTGATTGTGATACATAATGTCCCACAAGGCCAGTCATAGCTTGCAGGTCCGGGACCATCCGAAATAAATTTCTTAAATCGCTTCTCTCGGTTTTGCAGACTACAGCCTCCTTTTATTTTATACTAAATTGGATGTAAAAAAAATCATTTAGTAATTCAATAAGTACTTCATGATTCCTATTTTATAATTATAAGATATTATCAACAAATAGTTTTGAAATAGAATCTGAGAAAGTTAAGACCCCAAGTTCTTCTAAGAAGATACTGAAATAATAATTATAATTATCAGTTATGACTCTAAGCTCAGACCAAAATCTATCATAGTTCAGAGTATTCTAAGGGAGTACAAAAAAAAGGGGGTGGGGATTAAAGTCAGGATTTTCCAAACCTCCCAAGTAGAGTTAGACTGTGCTGCACATGGTTGGAAAAAACGGACACTTAGGAATTGAATTTTCAGACTATTTTAGTAACAAGTCTGGCCTTCTGTGCTGGCTAGTTTTACCTGAACTTGACAAAAGCTATAGTCACTGAAAAGAGAGAACCTCACCTGAGAAATGGCAGTGGACAAACCTGCTCTGCATTCTCTTAATTAGTGATCTAAGGGGGAGGGGCCAGCCCATTCCGGGGAGAGGAACATCTCTGGGCTGGTGATCCTGTCTGTATTCTATAAGAAGGCAGAATGAGCAAGCCATAAGGAGCAGCCAGTAAGAAGTGCTCCTCAGTGCTTTCAGCATCAACTCCTGCTTCCAAGTTCCTGTCCTTCCAAGATGAACAGTAATGTGTAAGTGCAAGCCAAACAAACCCTTTCTTCCCTAAGCTGCTTTGGTTCATGTTTGGTCACAGCCACAGTGACCCAAAGACACACACTGGTACCAAGCTAGTGAGACAACTGCTGTGACAGACAACAGTCATCGTGTTTGCAGGAGGGTAGTGGAAGGACTTTGGAACTTTAGACTACAGAATCCATTGCATGTCCAAAGCTTGGTGAGCTGCTGTGGATGGTAATTGTTGAGAGAAATGCAGATGACGGAAGCCTGGCTTGTGAAACTTCAGCAGGAAGTTTGGGAGTCCCTTAAAGATTCTAATGAGGCCATTTGCCATTTTGAATTAAGAATCTGGGGTTCTTGTTAGCTGAGGCTGAAGAATCAGCTGTGATTAACAAGAGACCAACACCACTAAAGTGAACCTCTTGATTTTCTATGAGAACTGATCTTGGTTAGCTAGAGCTGAAAAATTGGTGGTGATTAAGAGACCAGCCACACTGAGGTGAACTCAGGGACAACACACAGAATCTGTGTTCTGGGATGACCAAAGCTGTACCTATTGCTGGCAAGTGGTAGTGGATTTGAAGTCATAAGAGTCATGAAAGCAGCTGAGGCTTGATGCTCAGGCCAGAAGCCATTGGTGCAGGCTCATTAGCAATTGAAGTCCCAGCATCAAAAGGATCATGCAGAGAATTGAGGCTTGCCACCTTGGAGAGATCCCAGGACATGGTATTGGTAAAAGTGCAGCCCCTTTGCAGCAGAAGACTCCAACATTTTAGAGATGTTGGAATCATGGGTTGAACACCAAGGACAGCCACAGCCATGGTGTGAAGCTAGATGGGTCTCAGATACAAGCTGTGTAAGCTGTAAAGAGTGGAAACAGAAAAGTAATTCAGGCTCTCAGTTACCTGAGATGTAGTCTGCTGGATTTTTTCATATGTATGGTATTTTGCCTGCATATATGTATGTGAGAGACTTTGAATTTTTAAAGAGAATAATTTCAAAGTGTTTGAATTGGTAAAAGAATTAGTTTACAAAACATCTTTTATTGTGATGTTGATATTATTGCATGATCATGGGAGAGAAAAGAAAGGTTGTAGCTTAACAATGATGTGTTTGTGTGTCAAGCTGACAAGGAGTCAGTTGTGCTGGCTACTTTTATATTAACTCGACACAAGCTACAATCAGCTGAGAAGAGGGAAATGCAATTGAGAAAAGAAGAGGGGAATGCAGGTCATATGACCTGGCTATACAAAACACTGTGGGACATTTTTTTAATTAGGGATTGTTGTAGGAGGGTCTAGCCCATTTTGAGTGTATGTTGGGAGGGGCACACCCCTAGGCAGCGGCAAAACAAGCAACAGGGAGCAAACCAGACAACAGCATCCTCCAGGCATCTGCTATGTCCTGATTCCAGAGCTGACTTCCTTCACTGATGAACAGTTATGTGTAAATGTAACCCAAATAAGCCCTGTTCTCCCCAAGTTGTTTAGGTCATGGAGTTTTACCACGTCTATAACAATCTCACCTAAAACACTTCCCAAGCTTGCGCATGAATAGGCATTTTTATAAAGCACACGTTGATCATTTACAGAGAACTTTATACAGGCTTTTTAGATTATCAGCTTTCTGCTTATCTCAGTCTTATGAACTGCTGATTCATAGAGCATACAAGAAGGAATCTTCCATGGCTCATCATACTACAAACATGAATTCTCCAGAACCAGAAAATTACCAACAAAATAATGGTGCATTTGTCCCAAGAAAATCCCAAAAATTATAAAAATTATATTCATGTAATGAAGATACTGCAGTGTCTTCCGAATAAGCATATTTCTGATTATGAATAAGGTAATTTTATTTTGGTCACAGACCTTTGAGGTTATCCAAAAACAGAAAACAAATGAGACATGACAATATAAAATGCAATATTAAAGTACAGCACACACACACACACACACACACACACACACACACACACACATACACACACACAAACCTTACTCTACTACCTACATATCATGACCATTTGTACAATTTTCAGACATCAAAATTTATTCAAGAGTCCCATTCTGCTACTCTTGTGACCCACTGAAACACACAACCATGTTTTATACCATACAGCAGATATAGAATAATGTCTTAATTAGGGTTTTACCCCTGTGAACAGACACCATGACCAAGGCAACTCTCATAAGGAAAACATTTAATTGGGGCTGGTTTACAGGTTCAGAGGTTCAGTCAATTATCATCAAGGCAGGAACATGGCAGCATCCAAGCAGGCATGGGGCAGCAGGAGCTGAGAGTTCTACATCTTCATCTGAAGGCCTCTAAGAAAAGACTGACTTCCAGGCAGCTAGGGCTAGGGTAATAAAGCCCACGCCCATAGTGACACACCTACTCCAACAAGGCCACAGCTCCAAATAGTGCCACTCCCTTGCCCAACCATACACAACCTATCACAAATAATGAAAAGCACTCAGGCAATCAACAGCAAGTGCTTTTACATTCTATTATTTGAATTATGAAACCACAGATTTAAAAGAGAAACATATGGGGGGAGGGAAATAAAATACAGAAAGTGGCACATTATTATTTATTATTGAGACAAGAAATGCCCTGTTTTTGTCTGATTTTATTGGTGTTTCAATCTAAGATTAGTCTTGAACTGCAATACTGGGGTTACAAATGTGGGCCACTGCATCTGGTTAAGAAAACACAACTGTCATTAACTCAGCCAATTATAACGTTATACACACACCTGTGCTTGTGATACGTTGTAGTGTGCTGGACCTGGAACAGCTTTTCCAGGGTCAGAGGAGACAACATAAGCACTTTTTTTGGAACTCAAAGAAAGAAATGGTGCATAGCAACCTATAAAAAAAATCAGTTCATTGATACATAAATTAGATCAGGAAGATTTCTGAGAAAAAATTTTTAGAACATATATGATCATTTAGTAGACCCAAATTAAAACTATATTTTCGGGACTAAGAGCTATTCGTACAAGTTATAACATTTTTTAAATCCTCATGTAAGATAACAAGTTCTATTATTATCTATTAAATATGAGACCCTATAGGAGTGAACTTACTAAACTACAACAAGAATTATAATCCCTTCCGTGTGTGTGTGTGTGTGTGTGTGTGTGTGTGTGTGTGTGTGTGTGAATTTGTTATCCATATGTATACATATCTGTGTCTAGGTGTGCTGACACCTAGTGTTACACATAAGTGTATAAAGCCAGAGGTCAATATCAGGTGCCATCTCCCACGCCTTTCCAGCTTACTCTCTATGACGGCCTCTCATTGATCCTGGGACTGTTCAAAATGACTAGACTAGCTTGCCAGTGTATCCCCTACTCCACTCCCTGGCCCTGACCTACCCCTGCACTGGGATTACAGAACCGCACACTGTAGCCACTGAGCCACTTCTCCAGCCTTTTTCCTCTTCTAATCACATGTGACAGTTATATTTGGCTGATAAAACACTTTATCTACCAAAGACCACTGCTTTGTGATTTTAAATAGCAAATATTATGTGTGTGTGATATTACATATGTAAATAAAGTTGTAGACATTGCTAAGGATGTATCTGAGTGAATGAGCACCTACCCATGACGTACCAAGTGGGGGGTGGAGAAAGAACTAAGATGGAGAGAATTTAAAACAGATTGACAAGTTATTGATGACGCTTTGACACATAGTTGGTGCTCAATATTTCTTGATTGCCTAATTCTAAACAAAAGTTTGCAAATTCATTATATAAACTTCATTGGAACAAGCAATCACTGTACTAGACAAATTTGGATAGCAAATTTGCGTAGGCTACTAAATTCATTTTAAGAAGATAAAAATGATATTATAATATATCCATTATTCATATTATTGATGTTAGAGTATATAAAAGATATGTTTAAACTCTGTATATAAAAATGGGCAATAAAAAAGAAGTCTAGTACTCATAAAATCTTCACTGGACTTGTTCAAAATTAATCGCATCGAATCTTCTGCTACAGAGCTCAAGTACACATGGAGTTATGGATACAAGAAAATACACAAAAAATGGAAACAACTGCAATGATAATTTCCACACAGAAAAGTCCTCTTCTGCTTTATTTGTAGGTGTGTACTAATGTTTACATGCTTCTCAGAATTTTCAGCTTTTCCCTGAACACTGGATCTCAAGTGCTAAAACTAGAGTAATTCCATACACCAGTACAGGATGGTTGATGACATATGATAATATTCTGCTGTTGGAGTGCAGTTTGGGAAGGTGTCTCTATGTGGTCAACTGTTAATTCTGTACTGGCAGAGAGTTAAGGACTGGCAGGATCTTGGTATTGTTGTTTCTATCACCCATCCTCTGTCTCATATTTTGTAAATATTGGTTCTTCCTTACCTGCAGAGGGATGGACCAGGGCAGAGCAGAATAGAACTAGTCACATGGTGCGTATAATGGCAGGATTAATGTGGTTAGCAGAGCTGGGAGATTGCC
This sequence comes from Micromys minutus, assembly GCF_963924665.1. Taxonomy (NCBI): domain Eukaryota; kingdom Metazoa; phylum Chordata; class Mammalia; order Rodentia; family Muridae; genus Micromys; species Micromys minutus. The sequence continues at coordinate 70,347,326 of NC_137973.1, read as the reverse complement.
CTGGCTAAAAGACTTGAGCTTTAAAATATTTTTAAAGCCTGTGTTGTTAGTTATATCACTGGCAGGTATAAGATAGTCTCGTAATATTCTTCACAATCAACAATAAAGAATAACTGGTTTCTATATCATATATTTTGTTAGTCACTCAAAATGCTGAATATTTTGTATCCTATATTATGTAATCTATAAGCCTGCATGATGAAGAAAGTACAAATAAGACAAAAGCCTGATTTCAAATGATGAGAAATTAAGACAATAATCGTACCAGCTATGCGCCGACATCTACGTTACAAAATGTAAAACAGGGCTTCGGGAAATTCACATTGCTAGTGTTTGATGTGGGCATATAAATAAGCTGACATAGGAAGTGGCACCTTATAGTGATAAATCAAACTGACAGAAAAGAGAAATTAAGAGCATGGGAGAAGAAAAGATTTAAAAGGAATGAGTTCTGTTTGGGATATATTGAGTTTGATGCGCCAACATCAAAAGATAAATCAAACTGGCACAAAGCAATAAAAGCCCATCCAGCAAAAGAAGGTGTCCAGTATGTGATGAAAAGACAAGTTATACAGGCACAATGGCAGCCACAAAGCAAAGAGCATTCTTCACATATAAAACAATATGGTCATTGAAACAGGCATTCATCAGCAAGGACACCAGTCTGCACAGCAATCACATACACATTACTTATCTAAACCTATGTCCTAACTGCACTCCCTGATATATGCATTCCCTATATTCTCACTAGCTAGTACACATATAGGTGCATCTATAGGACCACTGATAATCTCCTTCTACCCTGCTCTGGCAGCAGATAAAATTGCTCCTTCAAAGAAGAAATATACAAAAGAAAATATTTAGGAAATGCTGTTGTCCAGATTAGTTGGCTAATATGTATTCCATATAGACACCTAGCACAGAGCTAATGCTGAGTGCTGTTTTGTACATTTTGTAAGTACATTTAAAAAGTAATGAAATACTCAGGATGCCATACCAGGATAGACGCATATTTTTAAAAGAAAATGTTTTCTCATGTGATAAGATGGTATGTAGATGCTTTTATACTAGGCTACCTGTCCTTAGGGAAATTCTGCTTTGGGAAGGCATGCTTCCTTCTCAGGTTAGTTGTAAGAAAGCAAGACACAGCTCTTTTTTCTCTTTCCTACTCACAAAACCATAGCAGCTCAGTCCTGATCCACTCAGGTGGCAAATCTTAGATGGTTTACTCCTGATTAAATGACTCTAAAGCCAAGGTATCAATTAGGAGATTAAATAGAGCTTATTGGGGAAAGTGCAGAACTAGTATAGTGAAGGTCTGACTAAGAAAGATAAAGAGGAAAAAGAAAAAGATTAGGTTAAGAATATTATAACATTACAAAATCTGTTTCCCTTGTGAGGATTGCTGTAACAATTAAGTTATACAAGGACCCACCATCTCTCCTTCCCACATCACACTCTTAACATTAATACTTGATCTTTCATTGAAATAGTATGGACACCCTGCACAGCCCAGAAACTACCCATTATTAAGATGCATGAGAAAGCACAGTAGCTGCCTTTAAATTACCTCACCGAGAAATCTAGCAGAGAAATGCACACGAAGACCTGCCCCATTCATTATAAACATGTTGTCCTGAAGAGCCTGCATGCACAAATTCCCAAGCACAGAATTTTTTAATTTACCTCAAAGGTGAACAAAGTGCAATCCTTTAAGTCAGTATATGGAGCTGGCTTCACCCTACATATTCATGAAAGTTATAAGGTTTTGGAGAAGGTTTGTGTGTGTGTGTGTGTGTGTGTGTGTGTGTGTGTGTGTGTGTGTGTACACATGGAAGACAGATGACAACTTGCAAGAGGCAGTTATTAAGCTCAAGTCACCAAATTTGGCAGTCGGTGCCTTTACCCATTGAGCCATATCACCCACCCCATAGGAACTCTCAATGTGGCCCATGACTACAGCATTTACTACTAAATATTTTTCACTAAGAATATTTTGTTACTGGACTGAAAACTAAGAATGGAGTAAATATTGTGGTTACAGCTCCCAAGTAGTTTACATTTTAGTGAAACTTTCATATCTAATTCACACACACACACACACACACACACACACACACACACACAAACAAACAAACACACACACACTTGAATCAAATTGCTACCCAAAAAGTCACCAAAAGTCAGAAGGAAGGGGGAAAGGAAGAATAGTCAGAGAATTTTATTTCATTGGATATCAAGAATAAACAGGAACAAGCCAGGTGAGTGGAGGAGGGACACGGAACATACTGGGCACACATATTAGCAGGCACAAAAGCACTAAAGCGACAAGAGAACGATCTTAAGAATATTATCCAGTTATTATCAAGTGTAGGAGCAGGCACATGGTTTGGAAGATCAGATTAAATGGAACTCGGGACCAAGGATGATAACATAAAGAATTCTACTGCCATTGAAGAGTTCAGATTCTTAACCCTACTGTTACTAAAGTATGCTTTTGTTTTTTAAGTAATGTATGTTTTTTTAAAACATATTACTATACACAAAGTGAAAGATAAATTAAGACACTGAGACAGAAACAACACTCTACTGATTTGAGAAAAAAAATAATTAGGACTTGTATTAAGTTTGGGTAGTTATCAAGAGAGGGGAAGAATTTCTGAGAGATTGTGAACATATAACCAATGGTCTTAAAGGCCAAGAAAAATGGCCAGGCAAAAGAAGCAAGCTGGAGTTCTTAAGCTCAGACCAGCCATGCATGGATGTCCATAAAAGTGTCTGACAATGATGCAGAATTTGTGCCAGTAGAAAACTGAAAAGCATAAACCATTTCTATCTATAAGGAATTTTATTTTGGAGTGACTGAATATAAATATGGCATGAATATTGTTATAAATATGAATAAGAAAGTACAATGAGCAAAGCAACCAGAAAAAAAAAGATGTAAAGTTCAGTATCTTTTAATTTTAGCTATGCACAATTAATAGAAAAGAAAGAAATGCTTCCTTGCTCTGGCACTGAATCATGTGTCAGATACTGAGCAACAGAAAAAAACAAAAAACAAAAAAAAAAAAAAAAACAGAAAGAAAAAAAAAGTGGTCAGCTATACCAAAATAAAGGACAAAAAGCATCATAGGTATGCAGAAGCTTCATAGGTGTGCCCCTTGTAGATGGTCACAGGAAAACACTAAGATACTGTGGAATAAATGCGACAGTAGTCGGTGTAGGTACCAAAAATGCGGAGGATACCAAAAAGATGCAAAATTTGAGATCTGAAACACAGGAAGAATTTTACTATGTCCAGAGAAACTTCAACCATAAGAGAGCAGGGATGTAAACAGAGTACTTACTCCTTTAAGTGGAGTGGGGAGGTATTTTATATCTACTGGAAAATGCAGGTTTACAAAAGAAACCACTATAATTTGGGTGGTATTAATCTCAAAATTAAATCAGAACTTTAAAAGCAGAGAGCAGATTAGAAATACTTATTAAAATTTGGACCTAATTCACAAACTGGAAAAAAAAAATGAGAAAAGTAATTGGCTGCTTAAATTACCAGTCCCTAGGCCACCTCTGAGACTATAACTTTTCACAGAATGCAGAGTTGTTCTCAGTAAGTATAAAGCCAGGGATGGTCAATCACAGGTAATTTCACTTTTAAGGGAACAAACGGGGGCGGGGGGGGGGGGACGTATCTGTAAGTGATAATACAAAATAGAAATGTTAAAAAAAAAAAAAAAAAAACTGCATCGTAATAAACAAATCTGATTCAAGTGTGTGCAGAAGTAAGTCCACAGCTTGTATTTCGCAGTCAACAAAGCCAAGGAATCAAAACCGTAGTTCTGGTATTGTTTCTGCCTGCAACATTTTGTTACATTTCTGAAACGTGGTCCCTTTTGACTTTGTGTTTAACTTGTACCGGTAGGCTGAAGGCGGGCCGTCTGTCACCGGAAGCTGGCCATCAGCATCTTACCTGTGGCCGGCTGCTTAGGAAAAGGTACCTGGTAGGTCCCAGGACCCACGTGCTCCTCGGTGCTGCCGCGGTTGGCCAAGTCCAGCCAGCGGGGAGCACGGTCGTACATAGTGATGAGGGGCGGGGCGCACGGGGCCGGAAACCTGACAGGCGCTCACAGGAGGCCTGCCTCGTGGAAGTAGTGTGCGAGCTACATGCTGACTGACTCAGCGGCGTCGGCTTTCTCCCAGGTCCTCTGGCACAGAGGCAAAGTGGAGAGGACAGTGGCCATAGTCGCCGACTGCCAGCGTTCAATCGCGCGCCACTCCAGAGAAGAGGCTTAGCTGCCAGAGCTTCCGGCTCTGGCTCCGCCTATTCCTCTCCTCCCGGAAGCCTTGGAAGGGCGGAGGCGGGAAGAACTCTGGCCCGTAGGTGCATTTCCGGTCCAGGCCTCGGAGCATTTCCGGCCGGGCGCTCAGACCTGCTGCGGACTTGTGGAGTCTCGCGGTGCTCGGGCAGGGCGGTGCGGCGCCTCAGCTCACCTGCTCGGTTGCTTCTTGTCCCAGCCTACCTTCGCTAAGCAGAAAGGCCCTAGGAACGCGTTAGGAGGGGAATTAATTTGACCCTGATTTGCTCTCCTTATAAATCAGGGCCACTGGAAAGACCCAGGAGGGAAAAAATAGAAAATCTTGGGAACCCGAAACAGGGTTTGGGATCAGCAAGGCCGCCCTTCACTCCTGTCACTTAGGCATTCTCGGAATAAAGTCACTTCTGATTCTGACCCGCAGGCAATCAAATTTCTAAAGGGAACCTGGAAGTGCAGAGGGTCGAGGGGGATGATAAGAAACGGGAACATCGGAAAAGGGAAATGATGCAAGTCAATAGCACGGGCTGAAAACTGCTTCTGGTTTTGGATACTGATAAATGGCAAAAATTGTCTACAAAGTAAGGTGAAGACATCGAAAAAGCCCAAGCCGTCATTGGGCCACTTAATCTTTCAGCTGGGAATATCAGAATCCATCTCTGTATGTGTTTGGTTGTTTGTCCGTTAAGAAATCTACACAGCTTCTAAGCATCCTTAAAGGCTTAGGCCATTAGTTCTTAATCTTTCTAATGCTGCAACCATTTTTAATACAGTTCCTCAAGTTGTGATGGCCCCCGCCATAAAATTATTTTCATTGCTACTTCGTAACTATTTTTGCTACTGTTAGAAATTATAATGTAAGTTTTTTTGGAGATAGAAGTTTCCCAAAGAGGTTGTGACTCACAAGTTGAGAACTGCTGACTTAGGCAATCCTTCCATGGCCCTGCCTTACCCACAAAAAAGCTACAATGCCTCAGTTTGTCCCCAATACAAACTTAAACATTTAAATTCTGTAATTCTTAGTTTGCTACTTAGTTCTGGATTAATTTGCCATCTGTGTTAGAATAAAAAATGTATGGTTCCTACTAAACTTTTGATATCTTCCACTAAACAGCTGAATCATTACTTACTTGAAAAGTACTTACTAGTAAATGTTTAGTTCTCTTACTCTTGGAAGTTCACCTGGATACAAATAAAACTAACGTCCCTGTCCCTGGTGGGACATGAGTTGCCCAAGAAGTGCCAAGCAAGATAGAACGATGGGAATATTACAGCACTTGAAAAGCGAATCTTCATTGTGATTAATTGTTAAACTTTCCTGTAAACTTTAGTGCTTCCTACATTCTTATAAAACTCATAATAAGTATCTGGGAACTTCTAGAACCTTATAATTCTGTAATGCCTGGTCTCCAAGAATTCTACATTCTTGTAAAGTCTTTATTTTTTGCATAGAAATTACTGTGTCTGGTCCTCACTGTACATTTCAAGCAAAAGGTTTTTTTTCTTATGGTTCAATATCCAGAGTGCTATCCAGCATTTGAGGATTAAAACATACTTTTAAATAAGAAAGTAAGTATTTTCAAAGACTCTCATTATAATGTTTGTGAACAGTCCTTATTGAGTATGCCACTTTAAAAATATTAATTATAATTATTCCTAAGCACAAAATAAATAATTGGTTCAACCTTTCACAGTGCCTAAATTAAATATGTTTAAGGCTGATTAGCAACACTGTAATTGACCACTTCCATGGTGTTAGGAAGAGCTGTTTGGACTAAAATTTATCTGAACTTAGAATTTATGTTCCTTTCCATTTGTACCTACTCGGTCCTTTCAGAATAAACTTTTTAATGGAGTATGCAGGTGTGATGTCCCAGGCTTCAGGAAACAGAGGTGGACCTTTGTGAGTTCCAGGCCCAAGCAGGGCTGCACAGTGAGACTCTCTTCTCAATGAAATGAAAAGGGGAACATTAGAAATGGTTCGGTAATTAAAAGCACTGGCTGCTCTCAAGGATTCCAGGACCTACATGGAGACTCACAGTCACCTGTAACTCCGGTTCTAGAGAATCAGTGCCCTCTTCCAAGCCTCTTCGAGCAACAAACATGCATGTAGTACACAGGCAAAAACATGCAGACAGAATGCTTATAGACATGACATTTAAAATACTTTTTTAAAAAATTATAAAACAAAAGGATTGTGTTAATAACAAATTCCGTGAAAGCAGTGTGATTGTTTATCAAATATGCAGTGCAGCTGTGTAGTGAAGAAATGTACAGGTTAATTATCCGTTGTAGAATTTTGATGATTAATTAAAAAGTATGATATAACAAGTGAATGAAAGCAGAGAATTCTGCCTTAAATAGTGAGTGAATACTTTATAGTGTAATATGTCAAAGTGATTTTGAAGATAATTTTATTTAGTGTTGTTGTTGTTGTTGTTGATTTGTTTCATTTTCCTTTGTGAAACTTGATCTTGAAGTGTAACTAAGGCTGGCTTCAACTTCAAATTTCACCTTGTGTTTCCCCACTACAGTGATTATAGATATATGCTACCATATATTCCTTAACTCATTGTGACTTTATTTTTCCATTATTTGCCTATTTAGTAAAAAGGAATGAGTCATTTTACATTTACCAAAGAGAGCTAACTAAAGCCTATCAACATTGCAAGGTATGTCTTACATATTTTGTTTAATATAATATTTCATTACTCTACATTTCAGGAAATACATTTGAGAAATTACTTGTCTTTCTTTTTGTACTGTTCTTACTGAGCATCAACTCTGGGCCAAGCAGTGTGTGAGCACTTAACAGGAAGAATTCATTTCTTCCATACCAATGTAGCAAATTCTATTCATTTCTCCACTCCATACTGAAGCTCAAAGCCGTTAAATGTATTCGCCAGTATGTCATGTATTAGTGAGTGGTGGAGATGGATTCGAAGCCAGTCTGAATCCATAGCCTCATTTCATGGGTATTAAAAGGTACATAGTTCACACATGCTCTACTCTCACGGGAAATCATGACGCGCCCAGGTTTTGTTTTATTTTTTTTAAAGTTTCTTCATGTTTGATTATTCCTCTTTAAGAAGTAACTGGAGATAGTTTTTTGAGGATGGAGTGAAGGCTTCCTTATAGCACCGTACCATGACGCTCTATCACAGTGCTCTCCACACCTTGATGGTGCCTCCCTCTTAACATCATTTCATGGACCAAGAATTATCTGCTGTAGCCCCCAAGTGCTATTGGCAGCAGGCAGGAAGAGCAAAGGTGTAGTCCTCTCCCTCTGAAGAAGGCTTGATGTCTCTGTGTCTTTTACTCTCTTCTTTACCCACTTTTCCTTCTTCCATTATATTTTCTTTCTTACATATCCAGGTGTTTATTTAATACCTAATATAAGTGTCTCAGGACCACTTCATATGGACTGTGTCAAGACTTAAATCTTAAATTCTTTTTCCTCTCTAGGAACCTGAATCCTCCCCCTCTCTCTTCCTACTTCTGTTCTAAAGAACAAACTTCATCCCATAGATAAGGCTGCAAAACTCTTAGATGACTTTTCCTCCCACATGCAAACAACTGCCAAGTTCTGTTACTTCCACCTCTGCGATCTTGGTGAGATCCACCTCCTCGCCCCATTTTCACTGTCATTTTGTTGATGCTCTGAGCCCTGTTGGTTTTTTTTCTAATATCTGAAATGGAATGTCTTCCTCCAAACTCTGTCAGCTTCTCCCACACAGTGCAGCTAGGTGAACCTCACCAAGTATAGTTTGTGAACATCACTCCCCTGCTTGGAAATTTCCTGTGGCTTACCTTGAATAAAAGTAGCATTTGGGCTGTTTAAACAACCCTATTTACCTTTCTCTTCCTGTATTCCACTATTCCCCACCAACACCGTTACATATTGGTCACGGACCTCTGCATCTGATCAATGATTGCAAATGCCCTCCTGCTACTGTTCATCTAGTAACGTGAAGATCTAGGAAGCATCATTTTCTGTCCCCATAGTGCTTTGCATGGTACACTCTAACGAGTAAATTTTAATGTTTACTGAATTCATGTTTAGAAACAAAATGAAATACGTAGTGGAATAAAAACAAGCAATACTCCTTTTGATACCATCTTAGTAGATAGTAAATTTGATGAGAAGTAGCTCAGACTTTAAAATATGATAGACCATCCAAACATTACTAACCATTCTTTCCCAAGAAAAGAATGAACCACAATTATTTCTGTTGTTTTGGTTTGATTTGTTTGGTTAGTTGAAATACTTAGCTCTTGCTGGGACTCAAGTTAGCGTGAAAGATCTGGAAGTTGACTGTCTCAACATGTAGAGCAAGAAATATAAAAATATCAGATCGGTAAGAAAGAAATTATAAACTTAAAAGATAAGTCCAAAATAATGAATATCCAGCTAACATTTGAAACACATAAAAGGTCATGAAAAAAGACATAACACCAAGCTCTGCAAGGGTTTTGACCTCCACATGCATGTCATAGCACATATGCATGTGCTCATACACACACACACACATATATAAAAAATTAATTTAAAAAATGTAATACTATAGCACAAAATGTACATTCAAAAGTAATTAAGCATGACTTTTATTTCTGTTCATCCAAAATGTTACAAATAAATAAGAAAAATGCATCTGGATAAAGTGAAGGAATCAAGACATTTTAAAGAGTTACCATTCCAGTTAATAATCTTAATTCTCATGAGATATTGTTGAGGAAAAAAGATTCAAAAACACATGGTACCACTTTTCAAACTAAGAAATCTAAAAACATCTATAAAAACCAAATGTGTGCATAAGTGTGTGGAAAATATGAACAGATGCACGCCAGGCTGTTAGTATAAATTTGCTAAAATGGAGAGGTGAGTTGTAGAGAAGAATCTGATATGTATATACATATATGTGTGTGTGCATACATATATATGTGTGTGTGTGTGTGTCCCATTTTTACATTGTTTGTAAATGGAAATGTTTACATGTTATTCAATAAAATTTAACATAAGTTTTTCTGGAAGGGACGAAATGGGAAACGAGAGCCACTAAAGCTGGGACACAGCGCCCCTGTCTTGTTGGAATAAACATTGTGAAGCAAAGATACGGCCAGCGTTAAGAAAGGTGGGATTCGGTGAAGAGCAGCCAGAGTCAAGAGACGCAGGGTTCTGTGAGGAGCAGTAATGCTGCATATGCAGATGGTCTGCAGTGCTGGAGGAAATGGTCACATCCCACCCTATTCATGTGAGACCTGAGTGAAAAACTCAAGCCAAGTGAAGTCAACACCAATTGGAGGCACAGCCACATGGGCCCCAAAAGGAAAGATGTGGCGAGGCAGTTGGAGAGGTTCTGGGGGATACTTACATTATAAAGAAATTAGTTAAGTAGGTTTCGGGAAGTATCTTGGAAAATGCAAAGGCAATATTTCTCTTACTAACTTGGGCTAAAATCAGTATTTATAGTAAGTCATCTCCTAGGAGAAATAGCAACTGCTGGCCCTTCGAGTGCCCCGTGGAAACTGTGTTGGAAATCAAAGCAAATGTGACCACCTCAGTCAGCACTGGCTTCCTAAGGACTGGCTTTAATGTGAGCTCCAATTCAGTTCTCTGGAAATTTATAGTCTGCAGGAAAGGAAGGCGTTACAAATGCACTGGAGCTATATGACATTAGAAGTATGAAAGGGACACCGTCACACACTACTTTCCTTCTAAAGAAGTAAAGACTAAACAAGGCATCTTTTAAAAAGATTGTGCATAGTTTTGAGAAATTATAAATTGGCAAATTTGACACTTACTGAAATTCAGTATATCAAACAGACACTTTGGGTATTAAGTCCAAATCTCATGTGGCTCAACTTATAAATTTTGAACCAAATTTAGTCTATTCATCGTATTTTTAAAAACCGCTCTCTTGCAGAATGGGCCCACAGGAACTTACTACAGCTTCAGAAGATAGGCAATGGTTGGCGTTCTATCTGAGCACTGACTGCTTTTATGAAATATGAGAACCTATTCATGAGAACATATTCAACCAGTTATGATTCTCATTGATTCAATAAGTCATCCAATTATAAGCTATTTCTTAAAGTCAAGTTAGACACTGTTAGGAAGGAAATCTTAGTTGAATCTTAAACATGTTGTGCAAGTAAGCCATTCCCAAAAAATTATATATAAATATACATGTGTGTGTGAATAGATAGACAGACAGACAGAGATAGCAATATATAGATGGTTTCACTTACATGAGGCATGAATACTATTCAAGTCCATGGGAACAGAACAGTGTAGGAAGGAATACCAGGGTTCAGAGAGGGTAAACCTGAGAATTAATTAAGGGTTAAGACATCTCAGTGTGTAAGGAGAAAATCTTCGGGATACTACTGTGCAAGAATTTGAACATACTTAACAGGCTAAGCCATATGCTTAAATGTCTGTCATATAATTAGCTTTACTGCAAACAGAAATAACTACCTTTTGTTGTATACATGATTTGTGAACTCCCACAACTGTAGAAAAAAAATATGTTGGTAACATAAATCTTTTTACCTCGGAATAGAAAGTTTTAACTGAATTCCAAGAGTAATAGGTGTCTGTTGATTATCTACGATCAAAAACCTTAACAAGTATGCAGAATATTTCATAGATCCATAGACATTAATAGACAGTTGTTGGTGCAAGTTCTAAAGGCATAAGCAATTCAATGTCAAGGAACTAATAAAAGCCATAAAATGGCATATGATGACTACTTAAGAGGAAATTAAACCCAAATATGTCTAATAATCAGCACAAATTGTCTTCGTGTGTTTTGTGTATATAACTGGGGAGCTACGCATGTTTTACTTTGTAAAGCTAGTTCTTAAAAACAACTTAACATTTTACAAGTACGGTGATGCCCTGGATTGTTTTTGTTTTTAGGTACCAAATCTTACCTAGTTTTGCTTCAACTTATAAGGGTTTTCTTTTTGTGTGTTACTTTGGGTTTGGATGTAGGGTGTGGATTAAGACAGTCTTTATAGATCTGGCTGTCCTGGAGCTTGCTATGTACACCAGGTTGGCCTGAAACTCAGAGGTGCTCCTGTCTCTGGAGTTCTGGGATTAAAGGCATGAGCCACCACACCTGGCTACCTATGCTTTCTATTTTAAAACATGAAAACCAGGTTTTCAAAAGTAAACAACTCCAAATTTAAATGACACCAAGCCTAGACAGAGGACCAAAGCTTTAAGTCAGTCGATTTTAGCTGATAGAAAAGTAAAATCATAGTTTCTCCTTTCCCTGTTTTTCCTCATGTAATCAAGTAGCAAATTTTCTTCTCCTATAAAACACAAACAAAACTGATCCTAGTGGCCTCCGGAAATGGCCTGTGGTGAGCATGTGGTAGCCTGGTAAAGCTAAGGATGACAAAGACCTCAGCCTCCCTGCTGTTTTCTGCCCTCTCCACCATCAACCACCTAGAACCTCATTAGCTAGTGATCTCCAACCCATAACACACAATCTTTTGTTAATTTACATGAATACAATCCACAGATTGTCATGCTCCATAAAGTCCATCTTAGAAATATCTGGATTGTACACACTAATTCTTAGGGACTGGAATATATTCTTGCAGAAATGTCTCCTAATTCTGTTTTCACTTTTCTGCTTGTATTTTCTTCCTTTAGTTTTGTGAACTTTGTCATTAAAAAAAAAAAAAAAAAAAAAAAAAAAACTTGAAAATAAAGAAAACCATCACCCAACAAAACTAACCATATCCCAAATTTACACTATACACCAGACAAATAATTTTCTAGATTATTTTGTAAACAGTTAATATTCTATAAACTAAAATACTCTTTAAAACCCACAAGGAATTTTTTTTTTAGTAAAGATCACTAGATGGCACAATTTCACCAATTTAGGCTAATAAATTTTTCACTCTCTTATTAGGTTTATATTTCCATCTAAGCAATTGAAATTTATATAACAATTTTGCATGCTATCAAGGATCCATAAAGACCCTGTCTCACAAAGAACAGCAGCATAACCTTTCTGAAGCAGTATGCACATTCTTGTGATCTAGGTGATTTCCACCCTGGCTTACCATGGCCAGGGGAAGAAGGTGCAGACTCTGAAAATACAGCCCACCATCTGCATCTTCAGATACTTGCAAACTCTCAAATCTGGGTGTGGCTTTATGAACAAGGGAATGTGTGGATGGTCAAAGCATTGGTTCTGATGAGTGCATTATCCTCACTTAAATGATGTAGAAGAGATTCAGTCAAAAGCAACTGCACTGGATCATGCTAAGAAGATTGTATTTCTCTGCTGTAAAGAGTTTCCAACCAGAGATAATCGAGAGATTGAGAACACAGTGCAAAAAAAAAAAAAAAAAAAAAAAAAAAAAAAAAAAAAAAAAAAAAAAAAAAACCATGGTTCTTGTTTCCACAGCCCTTGTGCTTATCAGGTTACAGTAAATGCAGCCATATTATTGTTTTAACACAATTTTTAAAAGCCTAGGGACTGAAGAGATAGTTTGATGGTTAAAAGCACTTGCTGGGGGAGGGGGGAAGGACTTGCTGTTCTTGCAGAGAACCCAGGTTCCATTTTCCGAACCCATATGGCAGATTACAACCATCCATAATTCCATTCCCCCCTCTTCTGACCTCTCTCTGGCTCCATGCATGCACACAGCATATAGAAAAATATGCAGGCATGACACTCATAGACATACAAGTAAAGCAGATCTATAAATAAAATAAAAATAATAAAATAAGTTTTAATTTTTTAAAGTTATTAGCAACATATTTCAAATACTCCTTGTTTGATATGCTTATTCTTGAAGATAAAAGTGGCAATTCAAAAACTCGATGAATAATTGAAATAATAAAAAATCAGACATTTCTTGTAAGACATGAGCTTATTAACTGTTAAATGTATCAAATATACGTTTTAATAATATTGACATATCATAAAGACTATAATGTAATGATGTGGAATAGTGATGCTATTTATAAATGCTTAAAACAAGGCATTAGGAGTAAGAGCCTAGAAGTCTGAATTATTTTTGCCTTACTGCTTAAGACAGTTATACTTCAAGGTGGCCTAAATTTTCTCATATTTAAAAATTAAAAAGAAATAGTGCATAGGTAACGGAAAATGATGGAGGTTGACCAGATTTCATATCCATTTGACCTTTAATTTGTTATAGCTTATGTTGGTAGCAAAAGTCCCAGATTTGTCTAATGTTTTTACTATCACTTCATTTCTCTGAAGTATTTACAGTTCAGAAATAACTGCTTTTGGGCTTCGTTTTGGCACATGAAGCAATATCAACCAAACAAGGAGTTGGTATACCTCACCTGGACCAAATCTGCCCTGCCCCCAGCTCCTGACATGCTCCTTCCTAATGGCTACTGTTGAACAGTGTCAGCCGGGCAGTAACACTGCTGGGTCCTTGCTGATAAGGTTCTTAGAGGCCACATCCCAAATTAGATACTGTTGCCTCATGGAAAGTTCTCCTGTTCTGAGGAAATTCCTTACCTAGCACAAAGGATACAGATTCTGAAAAGTCACCTATGAAGAGGGGGATGGGGACAATTACAGTGTGTTTTAAGCTAGAATTTTCAAGCCACACTAGACAATACTAAAAAGACAGAATGTCGTTGTATCCCATCCATGAGACCAAACATGATGGTAGGCCGAGGGGAAGAGAAGAAAATGGAAGATTCTTCAGAAAAACTCTACAGTAGGGTTAGAAACCACTGAAAGTTGCTGAGTCCATGGCTGGCTGCTCAGTAGCCATGCTAAGTGGACAAGTTCTTTACAGCAAGTTGTTCCCAAACACCTAAGAGAGCTGACCTGTAACAGCTCACCAAAATTCTCTCTGAAGCTGCCAGAATTCTCTTATTCTTACATATAGACCTGTGATGTAAGAGCAGTTGCTGCTCTGATCTATCAACTCAATGTGGCAATCAGTTTTCTTGTTAAGATCTTTTACCCCAATAGCATGGAGAAACAGGGCACTTCACTCAAGTGCAGGTTTAACATTAAAGTCTTTTTCTTTCTTGCAAAAATAATGTTTAACCAATATCCCAGACAACATGTACAATGAAGAATAAGAAAGGACATAGAGTACTCTTCAAGAGACAGGGCATTCTTTAAAGAAAGCATTATAATGCAGGCACATAATGAACGGTGTGTCTGGCTCCCCAGTGTTTCCATTTCATCCCTGAAGACTAGCTAGCTGAGCAAATTACAATAATTCATCCCCCTTGCCAGGGACGTTCAGCAGAAGGTGACTGCAGCTGTGTTAGGTCTGCCTAAAATATCCACCACCCCAAAGATGCCCATTCTAACCCCCAAACACTATGAATGCAATGGCTGGGATCAGTTAAAGGTACAGTTAGTCTTTAAGTGGAAGAAGAGCTGGCTAAGACAAATCCCATCGCAGAAGGCCTGAGAATAAAGGACTCTTTAGCTGAAACGAGACACTTGAAGAAGGAGTCAAATCAAGCAATTGCTGAATAATATAGGCAGCCCCTGGAACTGCTTTTGGTAAATCTCAGCTGACAGTAATGAGTTAGGGACATCAGTCTACACAGGGAAGGGGAGGGTCTGGAGGAAGATGAGGGGAGCTTGGAGGAAGATAAGGAGGGTGGAGCGTGGAGGTAGGAAGTGGAGAGTTACCAACACTTGGTTGAAATAGAAATCAGATTCTTTCTCAATCTCCCAGACTGAAATTCTGTATTTTATTAAGTAAGATCATACAATCTCCAAGAGAGAAAATGTATTTTCTCACTCATATGTAGAATCTAGCTAATAACATATGTACATATGTAAACAAATGTATGTATGGATACAGTATACCATGTAGAAAAGAGAACACGAAAGGCTGAACATTAGGAGATGACGAAGGATGAAATGCAGGAAATGAATCTGAGTTATGATACTATAAATGTTTCCCAGCTCTAGCTCTATCATGGATTTTTTATTGTTGGTGGTTGATAAAAGCATAACACGTATTCAATAGTGAAGGTATAGAATCTAATGTGGAGCGCCACAACTTCCATTCCAAATGGCTACCTTAACTTTATAGACATTTGTTGAGTTTTGTAGACTTTGTATATTCTACAAGGAGTTCTGGGGAAGTTATATTTCTAAGAATGATGATGTTATATTATAATCCTGAAAAAAAAGACGAAAGAAGAAAGAAAATGAGCCTCGGGATACAATGTCTCTATGTCCTTTGGATGTTGCTGTGTCTGGACTAGACCTGACTTGGGGTGGAAAGGATTGTGTTGACAGAATATTTGAGCATCTAAACTCCAGCAATCATTCAAGTTTCCAATCGGAGGTCACAAATACAAATCAAACATCAAGCAAGAGAGAGAAAAATACAAGGAGTAAAAGTTAACAAAAAAAAAAGAGTAAAGATTTTTAAAATATATAGTAAACGATATATGTCAAAAATTTTAAATATTGGAGCTAAGTAATATAATTTTATTATATTATCATTATTGTTACATTTTCTCCTACTTTCCTTGTTACTTAAAACACTAGGTTCAATGCCTAGTAAAATACGTAAATCTATCAAAAAGTTTAAGCGTTAAATTAAAGAAATACGATTATGCCCTAATGTCATAAATTCAGTTTGCAACCAAAGCAATTGATAAAACCAAGTTCTACTTGTTATGGTGTCAAAAAGCAGGCACCAACATTGAAGTATTGCAGGGTAAGAACCTACTTTAATGGCTGGGCCAAACTTGCAGTCTCCTTTGAAGTAGGAGAGAGAAGCAGCCAAGACTAAATGCAAAGGAGCCTGGCACAGCCAAGCCCAAGCCTGAGGTACATAACAAGAGCTTGCGAAGCCGAATGTTTGCAGTTGGGCATCATCAGCCATTTCTCTGCACATACCATGAAGCAATGGAGACAATTTATGATGTGTGAATCACAAGATCATAGAGGAAGAAGACATTTAAAAAGGAAGAAGTTGACCTTTAGCTAGGACATGATTAGAAAGAAGAAAAAAAAAAGAAAATACCATAGGGAACGATATAGAAATAAATCAAATTCTAAGGTTATGTTTAGCTAGGAAATTGAAGAGGAAAAAAAATGGAATCAGGCAGCTCTTAACACTATGAACTGCTTATTTAAATTTTAAAGAATGCACTTCTTGTTTTGTGATTAAAAAGATGCCAACTTAACAGCAGCTAATTATGAAGCAGTTGTTCTAGTTCAAAAGAACCAGCCCTATTATGTTCCCACCTAGCTATCTCTGCCTTTTTCATTTCTTCTGCTTGGGTGTCTTTGAAACAGCATCTTGCTATGTAGCCGGGGCAGGTTTGGGCAGTCCTCCTGCCCCCGTGAGGACTACAGCTATGGACCACCCCATCTATATTTTGGCTTTTCTAAGGATGCTGTCACCAAGTTCCATGAGCTGGATGTAATAAGCAAGAGAAATGTTCGGTTTCACAGATCTGCTTGCCCATAATAAAGATGACAGCACTGAGAGCTCTTTCTGAGGCTTGAGGGAAAGAGCAGCCTCTCTCCTGGCTTCTGGAATGATGCCTCCTCTCTAAGTTTCTTCACATCTTCTTCCTTCGCTGTGTGTCTCTTTCTAAGTTTTCTCTTCTTATAATTAATTCACTCATAAGTTAGACACCATCTTTGTGACCTTATTTAAATATTTACCTCTGTCATGACCTCACACCAACCTGTCACCGGTTTGTACTGGCAATTAGAAGGTCAACATTCAAACACATTTGGAGAGGATGCAGTTTGCTGACACATATTCTCTGCCTTCGTGAAAGGTTTCAACTTAAAATGTGACATAAAAATGCATTCTATTTCTTATACTTAATAAACCTTTAAGATAAAAGTAGTTATGATAATATTAATATGCATAATTTATCTATTGTATTTTCATTTTTGGTATAGTACCAAATTAATGTTTTAAAAATTCGCTTGAATTAAACTATTATTCACTTTGCCATCGGGAATTTATTTTAATATAAACATATCTAGCTATAGTCGCACATTAAATTTCTCAATATTTAAGAAAATGATTTTCAGTTGGTCAGGGAAGCAGGTAGTCTAACTGCTGATCTTAATTTCTCCCTCCTCTCCTCAAAATCCAGTCCCCACGAGCTCTGTAGCTGATCACCTGCTGGACCCACCCCGCCCCTGCAGTTCCAGTATATCACACAAAACTCCACTCCAACCTTCCTGTCCCACCCCCACACCCCATACCCCACACCCCAAACAACAGGCACTCGATGGAAATGCACCTACCCTGCCAACCTGGAAAGCAGGCAAGCCAACTGCAGGTCTTTTCCTCCAGTGTCACCCCAAGTCTTTGGCAGTCTATCAGCTGTGGCTCTATTCCTCTCTGAACCCATCTCCAGTAGATCACACAGATCCAAATCCAATCTCTCATTCTCATCCCCAGTTCTGTAGCAGACTACTAACTCTGGTCTGGAGAGATTAGGGATACAGGTATGTATCTCAACACAATAAAGGTGGTTTACAGAAAGCCCAAAGTCAATACCTGGTATGAAAAGAAACTCAAACCAATTCCACTAAAAATCAGGAACAAGACAAGACTTTTCACTCTCCATACCTGTTCGGTATAGTGTTGAAATCTTAACTAGAGCAATTGGACATCTGAACATTACTAAGGGGATACAAATTAGAAAGGTAAAGCCAACAATGTATCTTTACTTGAAGTTAGTATGTTAGTATAGATAAGGCCTATTTCAAGTGTTAATTTTGTTTCATCATAATTTTATTATACTATACCATTTTATAATCCCTTAAAAGTCTGTTTTCTTTCTAATGATAGACAGAAAATGGAAAGATTTTTACAGGAAGAAGGAAGGGAGAAACTGGAAGGTGTAGAGGGAGGAGAAAATTTAATCTGTATACGTTTTGTGAGAAAAAAACTATCAATAAAAGGAAAAAAATAATTTTCCTCCTTTTAAAATATCAATACCTAGTTGTATTGAAAAATTTAAAGATTATATGAATGAAATCTCTGTGATAATGTGCAGAATTTCTACGTGGTATTGGTGAGCTGTACATATCGCTTTATTTCTCCAGTTGAAGGGATGAGATGAGACCCATCCCCATACTGTGAGGAGAGATGGCTTGGGCTGAGCCCAGAGCATTTCCTTCTCTGTCCTAACTATCCCTCGGCCTAGTCCTGGATGCTTCTAGCCTTCACACAATCTAATCTTCCAAACTGACTGATTCAAGTTGGCTTTTCTTAGCTTATGACTGAATTGCTTTTCTTGGCTTATGATTGAATTGCTTTGCTTGGCTTCTTAATAATTTTGGCAATATGTTCTAATCTTCTAGCTCATTCTCATTCTCTGGTTTCTTTTGTCTTCACCTGTGTCTAACCAGTCTTTGTAAACTCTGCCAGTAAAACTACCACACACACACACACACACACACATACACACACACACACACACACACACACACACACACACACTGTACCACCACCATCTTTTCTCTCCCTACACTGCTCTTAAGTAGCCTCCTTTTCTTGTGCTGCTCTGAGAGTTGGGCGTATCCTCTGACTCATTCTGTCAAATCTTTTTATGATCTATCACTTTGTCTGCCCAGCAACTAGACTTTCAAACATGGCTGCTTCCTTCTACAAATGAATGTTGCCTTCATTGTTAGGCATTAAAGGTATGTACTAAGGATGTGTCTTTCTTCCAGACAGATTATATTGTAATATAGAGCATGCCTGCATTTCAGCTGGATCACATAAACCTAGAAGGTCTTTGGAAATGATTGCTTGACAGAGCAGGCATATTACTAGATTCAAATTCTGCAGTACACATAATTGAAAATTTAAAGTTCATCCAAAAAAGCAATGTTTTGTGTTTATACCTGAGACTTTAAAATGTTGCCAAATGTTTTGGAATTTGGGAACTTTGTAGACAGTTCTATAAATTGGAATACAAGTAACTATTGCAGTACAGATTTAAAAGTGACCATCTAGACACATATTAGAATTGTGTTAGCGATTATTCAATATGAGTGAATAGATGTGCCTATAGACAACACATCAAGATTAAAAATTTTCAGGTGGATCTGTGGGAACCTGTGGAAAAAAATAATAAAACTAGTTAGATATGTGGACATATTTGATTAGAGTTAAAATAACTCACTAAGAAATGTAAGAATGGTGCAGAGAAGTGTTTCTATAGTAAGTGGAGAGATGAGCAAGCAGAAGGTGGATTCTAGAAGACCACAGTGCCACTGAAGAATTTAATGCATTATTTTATCCCAGAAGCCAAACTATAGAGGCTTGAACAGTAGGAGGGATACTTCATCTTCTGAGACAGGAGGGAGGAAGTTAGGCTATGTGCAGATGTTTTTCACAAAGGAGGTTTGCAAATGTAAGCACAGGGGAATAATTCAACAGCAGGGTGCCTAAACTCAAGAGAGGTAATTACAGGGAAGAACAAGCTGAAGAGATTTTTCTAAAACATAGTATTAGCGAATCCGAATAGTGGTTGTGTCCAGGCAGATGCACAGACCTCAAAAGCAGCTGTAAGTAAAACAATTTATACAGTTGTCAGTGCAGAATGCTCTAGGTTGTGATCCTGTTAATCCCAGAGATTCAAGGAGAAAGACCACTGCCTCAAATCATCATGGCCAAATTAAACAGGCTTTTTTTTTTTTTTTTAAACTTGTGTACACTGTTGTCTATCCCTAAAGCAAGGGTCAAGAGATCAGCATTGGACATGGGGAAGGTAAGGGTTTTTATAGTTCAAGAGTAGGGGTTTCCAAATGCTGTATTTGGCATGGAAGTAGGCAGGGTCACAGAAGCAGAGTCATATGCATAACATGTTAGTCACCAAAACCTCAGGGGCAGGGCGGGGGGCACCGTTTGAAACAAAAGCATAGTTGTCATTTCCTAGAACAAGAAGTGCAAAACCATTTATACTTAAGGTTATTGGTGGAGCATAGCTCAGTCCTTAAGAAACAACAATGAGTCTCATTTGTTTTTACCATAAGATGGCTTTTAAGTCTAACGTTGGGGCAGGCTGATTTATCAATATTATAAAAGCTTAAATGTTGGGTAAATATGATTATACCCCAAAATGTTAAACTATGTTTTTTTTTTCTCTACAGGGTCCATCTGTAGATAAAGGTACATGAATAACAGTATTTCTATCAATACAGGAGGCTTTCATTATGCCCTATTGAATAAATTTACATAGCTAATAACAAAAAGATGATGAAGGTATTAATTGGCCAACCAACCATTTGAGAGAATGGTACAGACAGACATCATTTACATGGATCAAACCCAAGACTTCATTCTGCCTCCTTCAGCCCTTCATCCTTCAGTCCCTTGATATACCTTTGTGTGTGTGTGTATGTGTGTGTGTGTGTGTGTGTGTGTGTGTGTGTGTGTGTTGCTGTTTTGGGATGGGTATTGGTGTTGATGGTTATGGTGGTAGTGGTGATTCAGGTTCTGAGATTATGATTTGGTTTTGTTGTGTTTGTTCATGTTTGTTTGTTTTGAGATGGGAAGTTATCTAGCCCAACATGACCTTAAATTCATTGTGTACTCAATATATGCTCAAGGCTGTCCTTGAATATATTATTATTTAAACCATTCATTTTAACCATGTGCTCTCTTGGTTCTTTCTCTCCTGGTCCCCTCTGATGTCTCTCTCTCTCTTCCTCTCTTGCTTTCTCTGTCTCTCTTGTCACATGTCCCAGCCAGTCTACTAGCCATGCTCAATCTATTTCTTTCTCTCCTTGCTCTGGACTCTTCCAGATGCCTCTGTCTGTTCCATCCCTCATGTCTCCAATAAAAACCTTCTCCCCAACCTTACCCAAGAGTGGTTATCTCCTCATTTCATTCTCTAAGGAGCAATCACTCTATAGCTCCAGAGTTTCAACTGAAGGCCTTCCATATGCTAGAAACATCTAGCACTGAGCTATATCTCCATGTCAGGGTTGCTCTTCATGTTTAGCCTTTATATCTACTTTTTCTTTTTTGACCTGGAACAATACGTTATCCCTTCATAGAAATGACTTTTTTTTAAGTTTGGCCATAGTAGTTTATATTTTATATCTCATTTTAGACTCATTTGATGTTCTTTATGATCTAATACAGATCATGCATTTGAGGCAGAAATAATCTGTAAAGTGTTCTTGTATTTTTAGTGTCCCTAGTTGGGAATGTCTGGTATCTAATTGCTTTATTTCTGGCGATAAGCTTTGTCGTTCAATGAAAGTACTGTCTGTCACATTTTTTCATGGCAAAATTACCCTGTTCTTTATCAGTAAAATAGTTTTGTCCCCTAGCTGATTAAATCAATGACTACTGATAGATTTTTTAAATTTTTATTGCAGAGGAATGTCTTGAATTCTCAATAGTCATAGACTTTCTTGGACACATGTTTCACCTGCCTCTGAAAGACAGCTGAGCTGAGTTCTTCAGGAATACTGAAGACTAAAATTGAGAATTATGGTGGAAACTGAAGGAAGACAACATTTCAAGCCAGAAAGAATGTGCTGTTAGTATAGACTATAGGATATTAACAAGAAGAAGCTGTGAAAAGCAAGCTCTGCCCTACTTTCCGTTCCTCTATAGTGTGCTAAGTCTTTTTTCCTAGGCTGTGCCTTGCCCTGTAGGTTCCATCTTACAAGAAACAAGTGACTTCATATTCAGTGAAAATGCAAAAGCAGGATAATTTTGTGCCCTAGTGTGCATATCACCCAAACTATCTGTATCACCCATGAGATGCAGATCAAAAATAATTTACTCCTAAAGAAGAAAAGGATGTTGCCATGTAGATTTGTCAAAGTACATTTGGACCATATGAGCAAAAATCATATCAGAAAAACCATGTTGAGAGACTTATCAAACACAACAAAGTTAGGATAGCACTCTCACCCAGAACCCCTAAAAAAGAAAACATCCAATAATATAATGTCAGTGGCCCCATTGACTTGTCATATATACCTAGTGTGCAAGTCAAGGGACAGACAGAGAACTCTCAACTGCTCAAGGGGCTTCCGCTTAGCTTGATGCTTATTGTTGGTGTGACTTACTTAATCTACTGTTGTCCTATCAACCCATTCAACCACAAGAATCTTGTCCTGCCCTTTGTCTTTCTAATCAACAGTCTGGAGCCTTGTTTTTGTCAGCTCTGCTTGACCCTGAGTTGGAATTGATCTGGTGCTGATATGTATTCAATAGCTAAATTCTGTACCCCAAGATCTGGTTAGCCCAAGACAAGAGAATTCTCACATATGCCAGCTTTCGTTGTGCAAATCTAAGCTCTCCAAATTAATTGACCAATAAAAAGCTAAAGAAAGTGATTGAGCAGTAGAGAGAGGAAGGCAGGACTCCCTGGGAGGAAGACAGGAACTCTGGGAAGAAGAAAAGCAAAGACCCTTTTGTTAGGCGTCAGGAGAGGAGACCTTTGTGACCACAGGCCTGGTAGGTATAGCTATCCATGTGGCTGGATGGGGCTAAGTATTCGTGTTAATTTAGATGAGCTAGTTGAGAGTCTGTCCAGCTAAGGCCCAACTTTTAAAATAGTAAAAAGTCCCTGTGTACTTATTTGGGAAACTAGTTGGTTAAGGAATAACTGCTGTTGTATTAATTTCCAGCATCAGTGAATATATAAAGAATATTAATTCAAATCATTTTACAACTCAGAGCCTTGATTCAACTCTACCACTGGACTTGACTCCACAGCGACGCCCCCAAGTGACCTCACTGTGTTAGTATCCCAAAGATTTTCTTTGCATGGCTATCAGAGTTCTCCTTGCCTCTAAGTTGGGCCTCTTTAAAACTCCTTGAACTCTGTGTGGCCTCTTTAACTCTCCATTTTATAATCTACATATATTTAACATGTATGTTATATATAATCCAAAAGGTAACATTAGTGCTTATGATTTTTTCCCTTGGCCATCTATAACGGGAAATCAGGAGTACTTGGCAAACCATTAAGCTTTTGCATTTGTTATTCAATTAAATCTGACACTGGGAAAGACACAAGCCTGTCAGTCTGTGTTTCTAACATAGTGTACTCAGGTCATTGGGTCAAGTGTGGTCTGCTTGATTAACACTGGATCAAGTGTGGTTTGCTTGATCATTGTGATCCTTCTGCTCTGGAAGGTGGTCTACTCTGCTCGACTGTTATCAATTGAATGAATCAATTTAACTCCTGCAAAGTGATTTCTTCTTGGCCCTTGACACAGCCTTGCTTCCAGGAATAATGAATGATCTTTGTTCAGGACATGATTTTTTTCTTCAATGTGTTGCTTTTCTGATAACCCAAGCCTGAGATTATTAGCAAATAAGATGTTATCTGGCTTAAATGTCATAATGAATAAACTCTTCCTTCAATAATCACCAGTCTGTAAACTGAAGAACTGAAACCACAGGACTTTGGCTAGTGGTCAGGTGTTTGGCTTTCTAATGGCTTCTCTGGCTACTTCACACTCTGATCCGCAAGAGTAGCCCACTTTATAATAAGCTCTATAGTCTACCATAGATTCTTTGTGGCTCATCTAACTTCTTGACAGAGTTCAGGGACCAAATTGAGATGACAGTAATCCAAGGTGACTGGCTGTATGGTTAGGACAATGTTCCCTGTGCCTTCAACCAGAGTAGAAGAGACAGACTGAAAAGTGAAAACCGAGATGTCAGGTTCTTGTTCTGCATTTACTTCCTGTTCTGGTTTAGTTGTCTGCCAACTTGATACATGCTAAAATCATCTAGGAGGAATGAACCTCAATTAAGAAAATACTGCTATAAGATCAGGTTGTAGGCAAGTCTGTAGAGCATTTTTCTTAATTATTAACTGATGTAGGAGGGCTGAGCCCACTGTGGATGGTGCCATTCCTAGACTGGTGATTCTGGGTTCTATAAGGAAGTAGGCTGAGCAAGCATAAAGGAACAAGCCAGTAAACAGTATTCTTCCATGGCCTCTGCATAAGCTCCTGCCTCCAGGTTCTTAGCCAGTTTGAGTTCCTGTCATGATTTCCTTTAGTAATGAACAATGATGGGAAAGTATAAGTCTAATAAATCCTTTCTTTCTTATGTTGCTTTGGCCGTGATTCATAACAGCAATATTTAACCCCAATGAGGACAATTCCTCTATGGGGACAATTGAAGAGCTAACACTAGCAAAAGCAGCTTCTAAGGACTGTGTCACTAGTAGCAGGTTGCTGGAACTCTGTTTGCAAATAATATTGGGTGTGCGTTCCCATTTGCTTCTGTGAATGAGAAATTCTGAAAAGATGTTGTTGTCTGGTTGTGAGCAAAAAAATAAAAAATAAAAAAATAAAAAAAAAAACACAAAACTTCTAGAAGAAATTTCTGCGTCTCCAGAGACTTATTGACTAATTGGAATTTCAGTACTATGGCAAAATTGGAATTTTGAGGTTCAGAGGCTAATTACTTTATCTTGTGATAGTTATCTTCTTTAACTAGCCAGGTAGTGGTGGCACTTTGGAAGTCAAAGGCAGGCAGATCTGAGTTCAAGGCCAGCCAGATCTAGGAGTGAATTCTAAGATAGTCAGGGCTACACAGAGAAACCCTGTCTCTGGAAATTAAAAGACAAAATAGAGATAAAAGCAAAGTTTGACAGGATTGTGCTAAACATGGGACTTAAAAGTTATGTGACCAAGATCAAAGCACAGATCTGATTCTAGATGCTTCCAAAATGTTACAGGGGATGCCTGCTGTCTGCAACTCTTTCATGTGAGCCCGGATTTGGAAGCAATAGGAGAAAAGAAATTGCTACGGTCAAAATTATTTGTAATTTGATTAAAAGAGGTTATGTGTACATCGTTCAAATTCAAACGGGTTATAAAAACCTTTGGCCCATGGAAAGAAATAGTTCATCATAACACTTCAGTGATAATAAAATAGCAGAGATCAGCTTCAGAAAATCGGGGTGGGGGGAATCATTTGCACAGATTTCCAAATGTTATGCAAGTTAGCAGGCACTCCAGCTGCACAAGCACAAAGACTCAAGATTTAAGAATTAAAATAAAATATGTGTTAAAGTGTTGGAATTGTGGGCATTTTAACTTTTTTATTAACGTTCTTTATTGCTGTTATCTTTGCTTATTATGCAATAAGTAAACACCAGGAAGAAAAAAATTGCAGTGGATTTAATAGCCTTTAAGAAACAAAACATAAAACCTTAATTCAATTTGAGAGGATTTTGTCTATTTCTTAGCTTTTTTTACATTTTAATTTTTAAATTTTATTTATTTATGTATTTTATTTATTTATTTTTTACTGTGAATGCACAAATCCCTTGGTCTAGGTTGAATCAGTAAATTCTGTCTCGCAGGCAGGCTTGTGTAAATGAGAACTGAAGGTCAAAGCAATGTTAATGCTTTGTATTAAAGTAAAATAGGATTGCTTTGCATTTCAATTGGATCTATTTGACTTTGCAAAGTTTAAATGGTCTTATTGCCAGTATTGGGTTATTCTCAGTAGTTTGCAGGTTTTTTTTTTTTTTTTCCCTTTAAGGGCTTCAAATTTAAGTGCTAAAAACCCTGTATAAAAAAAAAGACATTGAAACAAAAAAATTAAACAAGGGTCTAAGAATGTAGTTCATTGTTAAGTTTAAGCTTCCATGTGCACCATTTTATGTTTAACCCCAATCACTATTAAAGTAATAAAATATTAAAGATAAAACAAAAGAACTAGCCAAAAAATTCCCCATCTTTGTTGGTAATAAAGCACATTAAGCCCTGAATAAAGAAATAACATTGCTCATTGCTGTCAAATTAGCAAGTCTGAGAAGCAATACTTAATACTAACAAGAGTGAAGAGAAACATCCCCTCATCAAGCCCTGCTCACTCCAAATCCATGTCCTTCAGCCTAGAAACCTCTCACCTTAGTTCTCTTGTTTGCCTGAGCTCTGTCATGTACTTCCTGTCTCCTTGCTAAATTCTGAGATATATTCCTGAAATATAATTTTGTCACCTTACTGCCTTTATTTTTCAGCCTCTTGGTTTCCAAGGTAGAAGAGTTAATATCTGAAGAGAAATAGCTAACTGCATGGTTGCAGCTCAATTTTGTCATGGTTAGTACAGACAATACATTCTCGAGACAACCAAGATTTGTTTCCCTGACAGCCACAGGAAGCCAAATTAGAATTACAGTAGTGCTTAATAAGCTCAGAATTAGAATAGGAACATTAGTTATACAATTCACATGGTTAATGGCCTCCGGCTGAGGCTGGGAGCTCCTACCTTCTCATGACATTTTTTTTATCAGTCTGAACATTCCTGGCCTGACAATGCATTGAGGAATATTAGCAACCTTTCATTGGGGCTTTCCATTTTCTCCATTCCAAATAGAACTGACTTTTTCATTTATATAATCTCTCTAAATAAAGTATAATGTAGATGCTTAGAGTTTTACTTATTGAACAGCACACCTCATGAAATTGCACACAGAAGAGTCTGATTGGAGTTTAGGGTGCTCCGAAACTCTTCGGGTCTGTACTTCTACATAACCCCCAAGTTTATTTTTCAAAGTCAACAGTAAGCAAATAGCCAAGTTTCACCTCTCCACAAAGCACTATTGATGCTCTGAGAATAACCTATAGTTCCTGTGGTGTTTGTTTGGATAGTTAGTGTTTAGAGCTCTTGTTTTGTTTTGTTTTAAATCATTTAGAGTAGATTTCTCAGAAGGCCACCTGAACTTTATTACTGTTTTGATCTTGGTGGTCAAAGATTTATCACTGGAAGGTTTTTTAAAAACTTAAGTTGGGTCTGCGGAGATGGCTCAGTGACTAAGAGCATTTGTTGTTTTGCCTTCTTTCCTCTACTTAAAATCCTGTAAAATTCCTGCCTAAACTTCTTCTACCACTGTCCACAAATTTTCTCCTTTGGGTTTTCCATGACAGGTTGGGGAGAAGCTTATGAGGCCCACCCCTCCATGAGGAACTGTAGGCAGCTAATGGTTGCTGGGGATGGGAGTAGGACAGGGTAGGGGATGGAAGGATGGTGGGAGTGTAGTTACATTCTTCCGTGGCTTGGCCTCAATAGTAAATTGCCTTTGCTTAAGTACTAATAAGTAATGACCCATCCATGCCCATGTAGGTCATAATTAAGCACAATGGCTTACAAGAAAGACAAACAAAGAAAATGTGAAGTAGAAAGGGCTTCTTACTGGGAAAAATAAGGAGGGACAGAAGCAAAATGGAGCAAGAGAGCCATAAGGGACATTCTTTACATGTGTGTATATATAATGGCAGCTTTAGCAGATTAAATTGAGAGAGGAATCCGAAATTACACTATTTATTATTCAAGAATTAGGATTGTCATTGGCAAAAGTTAAGTTGTCTTATAAAAGAGGATAGATGTGGTCTCAGTCTTTGGGCAGCATGGGAGATAGGGTTCTGCTGGACATCTAGATCAGCAGTTCTCAACCTGTGGGTCATGAACCCTTTGGGGTTGCATATTAGATACCCTGCATATGGAATAGTCACATCAAGATGCATAACAGAAGCAAAATTATAGTTATGAGTAGCAACAATAATAGTGTTATGGTTGAGGGTCTCCATAACACAAGGAACTGAATTAAAGGGTTGCAGCATTGGAAAGGTTGAGGACCACTGATCTAGGTGGTCAGCAGAGTCCAGTCTGAAGGCAGATCCATCTGCAGGGCAAGTGTATCGATAGCCTCAGTTGAAGTTAAGCTGTGTATCAGATCAGATCAACAAAAGTCTACACACCATGTTTAAATTGTCCTAACTACTCCGTTATTTTTCCTTGATACCTATATTGTCTGTGTATCATATACATAATGTTTATATTATATAAAGTGTCTCTACTATAATTATGGGAATGATTATTTTTAATTGATATTAACTAACTCCAAAACGGAAAAGATAATGCAGAGAAATATACTTATCTATTTGGCTTATTTGTGATGCTGCAATCTGACCTGAATTAGCCACAGAGAGAGAAGCGTGAGAAATCCGAGGGAGAAGATAAATGGTACCTGGGCAAAAAATATTTTTAAAAATGTGCCCCACTCCTTGGAGCCAGTGTTCTAGATTCCCAGTGCTACTGCACACCGTACAGCCAGAGCCCACCCTTCCAGTGTAGCCTTTGAACTTTATCTCCTCAGTCTCAGTCCCTTCTTCCTCATCATAGTGTCCTCACCTCACCTAATAGAAACCTCTTCCTTCCGCACTATCTGAGCCTACAGCAGCACACTGTACACTCCCCTAGGACATGACACAGTTAAGGGTTCACCATCCCAGATCCTCCTAAACTCGCCCTGCACATATGACATATGCCCAATCCTGGCTCTTCCCTGGGGTTTTTCTGCCTCTTGGGAAACACAGGATGATGCCAGAGACAAACTAAGCCTCAATCCACTATAATTCTCACTCTTGACTGAACCTGTCTCCGAGTCTCCCTGTAGATAAGCCTCCCTTCCTAACATAGTCTTTGTGTGTCTGTGTCTATGGATTCATGTGTGTGCACATGCACATGTGGACACCAGAAGTCAATGCTGGGTGTCTTCTGCTAAACTGCTTTCTATTCCTTTATTTCATTAGACTAGGTTTCTCACTGAGCTGGGGGAATCCCTCATTTAACTGGCTGGCTTGTCGTCACCACCCAGGCGCTAACTCTTCTGCCTATCTGCGGGATGTACTGGGGTTGCTGGTGTCTTTTACCATGCCCGGCTTTTCCTTTTCTTCCTTCCTTCCTTCCTTCATTCCTTCCTTCCTTTCTTTCTTTCTTTCTTTCTATTTTTAATAGTTTTTTTTCATACATTTTTATCATATTATTGCTCCCTCAAGTCCTCCCAGATTCTGCTTACCTCCTCCCTACCTACTCAACTACTCCCCCACCTCTCTCTCTCTCTCTCTCTCTCTCTCTCTCTCTCTCATACACACACACACACACACACACCAAAAACAAACAAAAAACAAACCCAAAAATAACAAAACATATAAAAAAATTAGCTTGTTTTGGGTTGGCCTCCAACAACACTCCATTAGAAAAAGCTAATTTTCCTTTGTCAATGGATACTAGTCACACATAACTTCTTGGTTAAGGGTCAGACTTTGTGATCACTTCTCCCTCTCAGTGCTGGAAGCTCCTCTGGCTTGAACACATGGCTTGCATCTGTGCAGCTCCTATGAATGCAGCCACGTGAGTTCACATGCGTGTCTGTCCTGTTGTGTCTGGAAGATACTGTTCCCTTGGAGCCATTCCCTGGCTCTTATAATCTTTCCTCCTCCTGTTCTGCATGGATCTCTGCACTTGAGGAGAGGGATTTGATGAAGACGTCCCACTAGAGACTGAGAGCTATAAATGAAGTCTTACTTAGGTTGTGGAGAACACGCAATAGCCTTGGTAATAGTACCCTGTGTTTTTTTCTCTTGTTGGGGCAGTGGTGTCTGTGAGACCTCTTCGGACAATGATGTAAAAAGATGTAACCTGTTCCTGACATTGGAGGTTTTACTGCCCATGGCTGACTTTTTATGTGGGCTGAAGATCTAAATTCTGGGACTCACACTTGCACAGCAGGTACCTTACTGATGGAGCCAGCCCCCCAGCTCTCTAACATAATATTAATTGTGGTTATTATAGATCATCCTTTCAAATACCCATTTCTTTTCACCATAGAAACAAAGTATTATTTAAACCATCATGGGCCATATAGCATGTCACATAGTAATTGAAATCCCATTTTATATTATTAATATCAAATAGAAAAATAGATACATTGGGAGGTCTGGTTCTGCAGCCAGGCCAAATGCAGAAATATTGAAACTAAGGAAAAGCCTAACAGTGGTGGCGAATGCCTTTAATTTCTGTACTCGGGGAGGCAGAGCCAGGTGAATATGTATGAGTTCGAGGCCAGCCTGGTCTACAGAGCAAGTTTCAGGGCAGCCTGAGCAACACAGTGAAACCCTGTCTCAAAAAAAAACTAAGAATAATAATAATTGAAATAAAACAAAGGAGAGAGCTACCTTGAGGACTGAACTTGAAAGTTGGCCTAGAGAGACTGCAGCTGCTCTTTAGGGATGGTGGGGAAGAGAACTAGGAGAGCTCCCAGCACCACCAGAGCCCTCTGGTCTAACCTGGCCTCTCTTGGAGGCTTCTGGCCCAGCCCTCAAGAATGGGGTCAGAATTGTACTTAAAATCTCGGTGTTCAGAAACTGCTACATAACAGAATAATTCAACCCTCACTTCTACCAGCATTCCCTAAACTTCTGCTTCTCTCCTTGGCATTTTCCCATATTTCAATCTTAAGATTTGCAACTTACAGGATAACCCCACTAGGTATGTACAGTGAAGCCGTAGCTGGATCAATTGGAACACAAAGTCAAGCCATCTCCCATCCGTATGGTCTACTTCCGGTTTATATTAGCATATGCCTCAAAGGACTTCTCGTACCAGAAGACGTCAGCCCCCTTGAGCTTGAGCTTGAACTGAACCTTGTTTGGGACCGGGATTTCAGAAAAGTAAAAGCTGGGGTGGGGGAATGGCGCTGACATTCTGAACTTGCTTTTTCCTTCTCCTATAAAGACGTGGAAATTGATGTGGGACAAATGAATCTTTTATTCTCAAAATTTTGTTATGTAAACATACAGTAAAGACTAATCACAATTAACAAAAGAAAGGGTTTGTTTAATGATATCGAGATGGCTTGCTTACTTACTTGGTGAACAGGAATTCCATACTCAAGGTGTTTTCCCTGGAGGAAGTGCCACTCTAGAGATGGAGCCCACTGCATCCTGGTCCTGTTCTTTTTCTCAGGAGAATAGTTGAGGGCATTGCTGAAAGAAAGACATGGGACAAGAGGATGAA
The DNA here is from genome assembly GCF_963924665.1 of Micromys minutus. NCBI lineage: Eukaryota > Metazoa > Chordata > Mammalia > Rodentia > Muridae > Micromys > Micromys minutus. The sequence continues at coordinate 70,316,169 of NC_137973.1, read as the reverse complement.
GAACTGTTTACATAAGGCACATTCTAAGCCCTGGGCAGGAGCAATTCAGCTCTGCGCTCCAGATGGTGAAGTGTCACATGGAATTGAGGAAGCCGTCTCCTCTGCCCGGAATCTTTCAACAGTTCCCACCCCTGAGGAGTGTTGTCAGTGCTTGAACCTCAGAACTAGAAGAACTCACTAACCCCTTCTTCTTCTTCTTCTTCTTCTTCTTCTTCTTCTTCTTCTTCTTCTTCTTCTTCTTCTTCTTCTTCTTCTTCTTCTTCTTCTTCTTCTTCTTCTTCTTCTTCTTCTTCTTCCTCCTTCCTCCTTCCTCCTTCCTCCTTCCTTCTTCCTCCTTTCTTCTTCCTCCTTCTTCCTCCTTCTTCTTCCTCAATCTCCTCCTCCTCCTCCTTCTTCTTTCTCTATCTATCTCTCTGTGTGTGTGTCCCTTTCTCCCCCTCTGTCTCTCTGTCTCTCTGTGCATCTCTCTGTGTGTCTCTGTCTCTTTCTCCCTCCTTCCCTTCTTCCCCCTCCCTCCCTCCATTCTTCTCTCTCTCTTTCTCTCTCTCTCTCTCTCCTCTCCCTCTCTCCCTGTTTCTTTCTTCCTCTTGCTCTCTCTCCCTTTCCCTTTCTTTCTCTCCATCTCTTTCTTTCTTCCTCCTTCTCCCGTTCCTCCCCCACTCCCCATCTTTCCCCTTTTTCTCCCTGACCTACATCTCTCTGTTACTGCTAGTGGTGTTATTAGCACCCTACTGAAAGCAAGCATAGAAGACGAAACTACTAACTTCTAACTATTACTCAAAGGCAGGATCTTCCCTGCTAGTTCCTTCTGCAACAATCCTGGTGAGATGGTCTGAGGAGGGTCACAGGGTCTACATTACCTAGAAAAAAAATATATCCTCATGGGTCTGCTCAGAGCTCCAGTCCATGGATTGGATGCTTGTTTGCAGAAAGGATGGGAGTCAGCGGGTGGTCTGACCAAAGAACCTAGCAGCTAAAAACAATAGCACTTGCATTATGCTAAAAGCTGAGTAAGAGTTTATCCAGCTCTTGGCAGGTACCACAGCTTCAGAGTTCCATCTGGGCTGCTTCTCTCAAACGAGCCCTTAAGGAAGGGAAGAATCTGATGTGTTAGAACATAAGCATTAAGGAGGGCACACGAATGCTTGTGAGTGAACCTGTAGGTGAAAATCTGGTTTGGTTCAGTGAGACATACTCTCACTAGGTGCTTCCTTTAGGGTGTGTGCCAGCATACCCACTATGATAAACTTTTAATATTTAGTATTGTTGTTTTAAAAAGAAAAGCAACAACAGTGCTATACAGGATCCAAAACATGGACACTGCTCTACTCAATAACGTGGTCAAGGAAGAAATAAAGGATATTTTTAGAATTTACCAAAAATGAAGACACAATATACCCAACCTTATGGGATACAATGAATGCAGTACAAAGAGGTAAACACCAAGCTCTGAGAGCCTCCAAAAAGAAACTGGAGAGAGCATACACTAGCATCCTGACAGCACACCTGAAAGCTCTAGAACAAAAAGAAGCAGATATACCCAAGAAGAGTAGACCACAGGAAAAAATCAAAGTCAGAGCAGAAATCAATCAAGTAGAAACAAAAAGAACTATACAAAGAATCAACAAAATCAGGAGCTGGTTCTTTGAGAAAATCAACATGATCAATAAACCCTTAGCCAGAAAACCTAGAGGGCACAGAGAGAGTATACAACTTAGCAAAGACAGAAATGAAAAGGGAGACATAACAACAGAACCTGAGGAAATTCAAGAAATCATTAGATCCCACTACAAAAACCTGTGCTCAAGAAAACTGGAAAATCTGGAGGAAATGGATAAATTTCTAGACAGATACCAGATACCAAAGTTAAATCAGGTTCAGATAAACCATCTAAACAATCCCATAACACCTAAAGAAATAGAAGCAGTCATCTCCTTCTTTAAAGCTACAATTATGCTCATACCTAAACCACACAAGGACACTACAAAGAAAGAGAGAACTTCAAACCAATTTCTCTTATGAACACTGATGCAAAAATACTCAATAAAATTCCCGCAAATAGAATCCAACAACACATCAAAACAATCATCCACCATGACCAAGTAGGTTTTATCCCAGGGATGCAGGGATGGTTCAACATACGGAAATCCATCAACATAATCCAACATATAAAAAACTCAAAGAAAAAAAAAACATGATTCTCTCACAAGATGCTGAGAAAGCATTTGACAAAATTCAACACCTATTCATGATAAAAGTCTTGGAAAGATCAGGAATTCAAGGCCCATACCTAAACATAGTAAAAGCAATATAAAGCAAACCAGTAGCCAATATCAAACTAAATGGTGTGAAACTTGAAGCAATCCTACTAAAATCAGGGACTAGACTATCTATTCAATATAGTACTGGAAGTCTTGGCCACAGCAATTAGAAAATGAAAGGAAGTCAAAGGGATACAAATTGGAAAGGAAGAACTAAAAGTATCACTATACCTTGGTGTGACCCTAACTAAGCAAGTGAAAGATCTGTATGACAAGAACTTCAAATCTCTGAAGAAGAAAATTGAAGAAGTTCTCAGAAGGTGGAAAGATCTCCCATGATCATGGATTTGAAGAATCAACCTTGTAAAAATGGCTATCTTGCCAAAAGCAATCTACACATTCAATATAATCCCCATCAAGATTCCAACTCAATTCTTCATAGAGTTGGAAAGACCAATTTGCAAATTCATTTGGAATAACAAAAACCTAGGAGAGTGAAATCTATTCTCAACAATAAAAGAGTACCTTCAGGAATCACCATTCCTGACCTCAAGCTATATTACAAGTCAAGTGTGATTAAAAATCACATGGCATTTGTACAGAGATAGGCAGGTAGATCAATGGAACAGAATTGAAGACCCAGAAATGAACCCACACAACTGTGTTAACTTAATCTTTTATAATGGAGCTAAAAACATTCCATGGAAAAAGGAGAGCATCTTCAACAAATGGTGTTGGTTAAACTGGCAGTCAGCATGCAAAACAATGCAAATGGATCCATTCTTGTCTCTTTGTACAAAGCTGCAGTGCAAGTGGATCAGACACCTCCACATAAAACCAGGTACACTGAAACCTTTAGAAGAGAAAGTGGAGAAGAGCTTAGAACACATAAGTGCAGGGGAAATTTTCCTGAACAGAACACCAAAATGGCTTGTGCTCTAAGATCAAGAATGGACAAATGGGACCTCATGAAATTGCAAAGTTTCATTAAGGCTAAGGACACTGTCAAGAAGACAAAACAGCAGCCACAAGACTGGGAAAGGATCTTTACAAATCTTACATCTGACAGAGGGCTAATATCCAATATATACAAAGAACTGAAGAAATTAGATTCCAGAGAATCAAGCAGTCCTATTAAAAATGGGGTATGCAGCTAAACAAAAAATTCTCAACTAAGGAATACCAAATAGCCAGGAAACACCTAAAGAGATGCTCGATATCCCTAGTCATCAGGGAAATACAAATTAAAACAACCCTGAGATTCTGTCTCACACTGGTCTGAATGGCTAAAATCAAAAACTCAAGGGACAGCAGATGCTGGCAAGGATATGGAGAAAGAGGAACACTCTTTCACTGTTGGTGGGATTGCAAGCTGGTGCAACCACTCTGGAAATAAGTATGGTGGTTCCTCAAAAAATTGGAAATAGTACTACCTGAAGACCCAACTATTCCACTCTTGAGTATATACTCCAAAGACGCTCCAGAATATAACAAGGACAGATGTTCCACCATGTTCGTAGCAGCCTTATTTATAATAGCCAGAAGCTGGAAAGAACCCGAATGTCCTTCAACAGAGGAATGGATACAGAAATTGTGGTACATTTACACAATGGAGTACTATTCAGCTATTAAAAACAATGAATTCATGAAATTCCTGGGCAAATGGATAGAAGTAGAGACTATCATCCTTTGTGAGATAACCCAATCACAAAATAACACACATGCTATGTACTCACTGATAGGAATACTAGTCCCAGTAAGCTCTGGATACCCAAGAAACAATTCACAGACCTTATGAAGATCAAAAAGAAAAAAGGCCAAAATGTGGATACTTCAGTTTTTCTTAGAAGGAAGAACAAAACACTCAAGGGAAGAAATACAAGGTCGAATAGAGGAGCAGGGATTGAAGAAAAGATCGTTCAGAGTCTGCCTCACCTTGGGATCCACCCCATATGCAGCCACCAAGCCCAAACACTATTGCTGATGCCAAGATGTACTTACTGGCAGGAACCAGACAGAGATTCCCCCTCAGGGACTATGCTAGAGTCATACAGATACAGCTGAGCATGCTTGCAGCTAACCATCAGACTGAACACATGGACCCCAATGAAGGCGCTAAAGAACGGACAGAAGGAACTGTAAGGAGTTACAACCTCATGGGAAGAACAACATTATCAACCAACCAAAACCCTCCACAACTCCCATGGACTAAAATACCAACCACTTAGCACACACTGAGAGACCTATTGATCCAGTTGCATATGTAGCTGAAGATATCAGTGTCTGGCGTTAATGTGAGAAGAAGATTTTGGTCCAGGGAGGGCATGTTTTTCCAATGTAGGGAAATGCCAAGGGAGTGGTGTAGAGAGGGTGATTATGAGCAAATGTGCCTTTGTGGAGACAAGTGGAGGGGGAGGGGATGGGATTGGGGTGAGAGAAGGGGATAACATTTCTAATGTAGGGCTGGAGAAATGGCTCAGTGGTTAAGAGCACTGAGTGCTCATCCAGAGGTTCTGAGTTCAATTCCCAGTAACCACATGGTAGGTCTCAGTCATCTGTAATATGATCTGATCCCCTCTTCTGTGTGTCTGAAGACACTGCAATGTACTCATATGAATAAAATACTCTTTTTAAATCTTTTTAAAAAGCATTTCAAATGTAAATACAGATATTATCTAGTAAAAAAGAAACAAAGATATTTATAGCTACCTGTAGTTGTTTAAGGCCACATGGAATTTAAATTGTCTTTCTCTTCCTCCATCTTTCTTCTCTGTCTTTCTGTACTCCCTTTACTCATCTCTAGAATTCTCAGTCCGCCTTCCTTTTCCACTGCCCAATCACCGGCTCTCGCCTTATCTTATGCCTGCCTTCACCTGCATACAGACAGCAATCAACAATAGGGTCTTATTCTGGCTAGCTTTGAATTCACAGTTGTCCTACAGCCTCAGTCTCCTGAGTCCTGGGTTGATAGTCATGAGCTACCATTCGCAACAAGTTCTTTTTATATCGGAACCTCAGACAGTCTGCCTCAGTAAGTTTTTTTTTTAAGTGCTTGTCTACAATATTACTTTAGGTAGAGGCCTGGCCTATGATTATGAATCTCCTTTGAGCAGGTCTTATATTGTATTAGGGCTCAACTAAGAGAGACATTTTAACCCAAGGGCTACATATTAAAATCCCCATAGCCTTATACCCATGGTGTTTGTATCATTGTATCTTCTGCAGTTCTTGATGACCAGACCAGAATAATCACAAAGTCTACCAAAACCATGAGCCCACATAAGCCTGTTTTCTCTAGGAACTGGTTACCTAAGATAATTATTATATTAACAGAAAGGTTTTAAACACGCCACTAAGGGTCGACGTCATATATGTTCAGTGTACCTTTTCACTGTTAGTGCTCTGAATGAAAATGCTTTCAGGTTGGCTTCTCTTCTACTGGGTACACAAGAATGTATGGTTTTTAGATGCTACAGATAGGCTAAAGGCCATTCTGTTCTTTACGGGTTAAATGTGTTTGGGCACATTTGCTTAAAACCCTCTCTATATAAACTAGTTTTCTGGATTTTTCTGCTGGGACACCTAAAATTCTGCTTTTCCTTTCTTCTGTTAAGATTGTTCCTACATAGACAGCGTTTCTCTGGTATACAAGCACAGCAGGCACAGGAGGTAGTGAATCGCTTTGTTAGTCATATCTTCTGAGGGTTACTTTGATCTTTGGTAGACCATTACTATCCAGAAGACAAAAAGAAGATACTTAATTCACATCTCTAGGAAGAAGGTAAAAAGCACAATAGTTCAATTTCTGTGTGTATACTTGATTTTAAAAAAAATACTCACAATTCCTTATTGACTTTTGACTGTTCTGGTTTTATAGGGTGGATGATAAACTGTTTTTCTCTATCTATGTGTCTCTTTAAAAGTACTTTGGTACCATCATAAAGAACAATAAAGGAAAAGCGTTTGACTGTGCAACAGTACTATAATTACAGTTATTAAAATTGCTTGCCATAGATACCTAATTATCATTCCAGGGTAATAACAATTGTATATTATTATTAAGTATGTGTCAAATTTACTTTTCACAAATCCAGTGTGTTTACTTCTGAACTCTTGGTTCTCAAGGCTCTTATTTTTTCATGTTGCACTGTCATCTACACAAAGTTATTTATAAAAAGAAGGAAAAACTGGAGGAAGTGTTGTTAAGTCTTACAACAGTGATAAACAGTCCTTTCCATGGACGGTCATTAAGTTTATAATATCCAACACCCTTTATTTTAAAGCACAAGAGATATTTTGAATTAAGGCACTTTACCATTATTTTAAAATGCAACTCACTCCTGGCATGACCATAAATACATAGTTTCACCCCAAAGGCAGCATAGCACATAACAGAAATAAAAGGAATATAGCTTAAAATAAAACTCTGTGTGTGTTAAAACTTTTGTGAATGTTTGAGCCCAACTAACAAGAAGGCATATCAAGTCAGCAGTTTCTCGAATATGCTTACAAAGAATAAATAGGTTACAATTAAAAAACACAAGCAAATACTTAGTGTCAGGAGCCAACAAGCTCATAACTAGCAGGTGATCTTCCTGAGATGAGTCTGCCATGTATTAGTAAGCTAAGATAGATTTGTTCCTATAGGCAAGGTCCAGGATAAATTCATTTTAGAAAAGATTACTGCTATTAATATGCTTTCCCTATTATTATTAAACACATATAACAATCACTAGGTATCAGCTGACTCTTGATCAGATCTCTGCAGAACTATGAAAATACACTGTCTTGTAGTGGTGCTATACAGACAAATAGATGAGTTCTTAATGATTGTCCTCTAAGAATTCCTAAATGTATAGTAGTTTTTAAGCTCTTTTAATAACACTGCTATTAAGTCCTTCCTGATGTTAGTGTCACAGGGTCAATTGCCTCTGATAGTAAGCAGGCATTCTCCTACTCAGAGCACATTCCAAGAGGTTGTAAAACCATTAACCAATGAGCATAAAAAGGAAGTTAATGATTTACCTCAGGTGCTAGGACAGAAGATAAAATATTGTCTGGGTTTATCTATACAAAACTTCACTAATAGTTTATTTATGTTTTTTTAAACTCTCCATGAACCTGTGAAGCTGTGTCAGGTGATGAAGGCTTAGTCAGATAATCACTTCTAATGGATATGCGTGTAAACATTCTCTGCTGAAAACTTCTATTTCGATTTAGAATTTGAATGTATGTGTACACTTGTGATGAACCTCTTACCATGTGATCATGTATTCTGAAAGATGTATAAGTACTGAGAACAAGAAGAAGGTTCATTCCACATTTCCCCTTTTTCTTAGAGAGCTTTCATAGGAAACTTTTACAACTTAGAAATAAACCCCAAATTCACTTTTCAGAGTATCACTCTTTCTTCCTGCTCAAGCTGAAATTAGAGCAGCCCAGTTTCTGTGGAGATAGAATGAAGGCTACATTACTTAATCTCCTGTTGTTTTAGGATGAGGTGCTAAATTCTGGAGACTGCAGTTTCTGGCCTCAGAGGAACACAGCACACAAGTTAGCTTCAATAGCAAAGCAACTTAGATTAGCAAACTTTGTATTGTTATCAAAACAACCCTAAATATCTCGTAAGACAAAGTCTTGCCCCCATATCTTGTAAAACAAAGTTTCCCCCCCCCCCATACTCTTCCTCCTCTACTGCCTAAGAGGAACCAAGAATAATAAAGAAGACCTGTCAGGGCTGGCCCCAGGCAATTTAGCTGAATCTTTTTCACACTTTTCTATTCAGTTGACATTTGAAATCACTATGAAAAGAACAACAAAATGCAAACTGATCAAAATTAAAGTAGCAACTTAAATGTCATGAACGGTGTTGAATGTCATTGGCATGATTTTCCACAATGAGAAATTATTCTTGGTACATATTAAAAGGAATAATTATACAGTTTTCAAAAAATATGCCTAGCATTTGCATTCCTGAAAAATTCCTAACATATTAAAAACCCCATGAAAGGACTTCTGAGTATATGTAAAAGGATGTCAAGTTCCAGGCTCAGAAAAATCATAGACAGTCCTCTTGACTCATGAATATACAAGGAAAGCACTAGGTTGAACCTGGCCTCTATGAACGTTGTATAACACTGTGATCACATCTCAGACATTCTTCAAGATGGAGCAAGACCAATCTATGAATCATACAGTCTACTGCACCACAGGGCACTCACACTTGGAGAAACCAGAGGGTGAGAGTATCTGTCAGAGGGCAGGCTGTCCTGATGGGCCCTTGTGCTGTGTTCTTGCTGTTCATTGGCCTTGGTACCAAATGAAAAGAGGACTGAAAGGGTAAATCTTAGAATGGGTAAAAGAAAAAATCTGCTTTTAGAAGCAGGAGAGCTTAGGGACTTGGGCTTTGGGAGGGCAGCAGGCTATTAAAGGGAAGCAATCGACCACTGAAACAGTAGCAGATAAACTGGACAGAGAACAAGAGTCTGCCATAGTAGAGCAGACCATGGAGAGAAGCCCTGTGGGTGATCCCCATGAAAGGACTTGAGCCAATTCGCCCTTCTTGTTGTCTGTGGCGCTACAGATATCTAGTGTCAAGTATCACAGCTTCATCTTAGTGGTTCTTTTGGGAGTGGGGAAAGAGGAAATGTGCTGGAGAGCTGAGAGTGTGGAATATGTCAGATGAGAAGCCTGACACACGTCCTGAGCAGACCTCGGAACCCTGCACTGATCCTTCAAACCTCAGGATTTTAATTCCCCTGTTGCAACTACTGAAGCAACAGATTTTCAGGATCAAATAATGAAGCATTTCCATTGGCTCCTTTACTTAGAACTCCTGGAGATCCCTTTGAGCATATGTTCCACAGGTAGCACACCCTTCTAGAACTGGAGTTAACAGTTGGGAGATTTAAAACCTCTCCTCCCGAATCTCTATTAATTAGGTCTTTCATAATGAGAAGTGGAAGCAATGAGGGCAAAGTCACTTTTAAAAGCATCCAATAGCTTCTGACTTTGTTCCCAGACCTTAACACCTTTTGGGGGCAGTTAAATTGTGGAAATGTGGTCTGAGAAGGAGGCTCAGAAAATGCTTGTAGCATAAGCAATGAATGCTGAAATTTAATCCCCAAAACCCACACATAAAAGACCAACTGGATGACATACACATGTAATCTCAGAACTAGGGAGGCAGCGATAAGAGGATGCCGGGATCTCTGTGGCAAGTGAGACAGTTCAGTGAGTAAGGAAATAAGGTTGAGAAAACTGAGGAAGTCACATGACATTGACCACTGACCACCACAAACATGTGATACTTGGGTATATACATATGCACACATGTGTATCCGTTTGTGCACACACATAAACTCATACATTCACTCACTCTCTCTCTCTCTCTCTCTCTCTCTCTTACACACACACACACACACACACACACACACACTCATACACATGCATGCACACAATCAAATTAACTCCTGAATTGAATATAGAAAAGATAAAGTAAATTTCTTTGCTGATAAATAAAGATATTGGAAATATAAGAGGTTTTGGATAGAAATAAAACTTAGAAATTAAAACAAGATATATCAAATTCCATCATTAAAGTGGTGAGAATTTACTACAATAAAAGACAAAAATGGCATTTTTTTTTTTTGGTAGTAGATTCATGTTGAAAGCAGACAGAAACATATTGTGTGTTGAGCATATAAACTAAATAATTTCTACAAACTTTTTAGTTCAATGAGCCTCTGTTATTGATTAGGGCCCACCCAAAATCTAAATTTTAAGATACCTTTGAAAAATACACAGGCTTTAAAGAAACAATTTTGAAAACTGTGTATCCAAGGCTAGTCTCAAACTTATGTTCCCCACACCTCAGATTTCTGAGTGTTGGGATCACAGGTACCCACCACCAACCCCTGATCCCAAGCAGGCCTTTCTAAGAACAACAATTTGAGACATTATATTAACTTTTATTTCACAGACACCCAAAGATAATGTCCAACAATAATGATCAGAACACTGTTGATGATGATTTTTTGAAAAGCAAGAGGGAAAAACCTAGATTTTGATCATTCAGTAATTATTAAACAAATTATGAATCCAATAAATAATGTAGCTCCTTCAAATGAATGATATAAACATGTATTTCTTGACATAGAATAGCCAACTTTCTACTTCTGATCTCCATTTATAAATAAAATAGCTAAATGCTTATTAACTGTAGAAGTCAAGCCCCGCCTCCAAATTCAGCTCTGCAGACACTGCACTGAAGAAGGTGTGGCTAGGTGAGTGATTTTGATGGAATGTGAGCAGAGACGAAGAGTCAATTGCACCTCCAATGCAAACCACGTGCCATGGAAGTTACAAGATGCCATGCTCCTGTCAACTCGAGTGGAGGAGGGACAATGCCTAAAGAACGAAAGAAAATAGAATGTGTGGAGTCCTGTGTCTAGAGTATCAGCACTGAGGCAAGCCTTATTTTACTGTTTGGGGACTGCTCTTGTTCAAGTAACTTCACCATAGCTAGTGGGCCTCACCTCCTCTCATCTTTTCTCAGAATAGCAGCCCACAGGTTTCTTCCTTCCATTTTCTTTCTTTTTTTTATTTTTTTATTTTTTTTATTTTTTTTGGTCCTGGAGATTGAACTAGGGGCCTCACACATACCACACGCTCTGGCACTAAACTGTTCTTTCTGGCCCCTCAGAATCTAGAGAGCTGTAAGCTGTACTGTGTTATTTTTCTATATAGGATAGAAAATTATTGAGTGTTTAGTCACCTCATTTAGAGTAAAAGCCAAAGTCTCAATAAGACTAGGCCTGTGGCATGACTTCTATTCCCACTCCCCCCACTCTAGCAAGGGGCTTGTTTGGTCCTCTTCAGACATGCCAAGCACCCCACCCCCACGGAGTATCTTCATCTCCATCTCTTTCTGCATCAAACTCTCCATGTCCAGAGATCTACAAATCTAACTCTTGTCAACTTTTTAAAAACTTTTTGGTTCTTTGTGAGTTTCACATCCTGCACCCTAGTCTCACTCATCTCCCCAACTCATCTCTGCCCTCTACCCTTGCAACCCCCCCCCCCAAAATACACACACACACACACACACAGAGAGAGAGAGAGAGAGAGAGAGAGAGAGAGAGAGAGAGAGAGAACAGAATAGAAAACATCTCATTCTGGAAGCTGTATTATGTCGGTGTGTCCCACAGTGCACCCCTCTGTCCACACATCTTCACTTGCAAATGTTCATTGCAATGAGTCATTGGTCTGGTTTGAAATCTCTGGCTTCTGTGGCACCATCAATATTAAATCCTCCTCAGGGCTCCTCCTAGTTATCGTGTTATTTCCCTGTGTTATGGAGGTCCTGCAGCTTTGGATCAGCAGGACTGGCCTTCTCATTCATCTGAACCATTCACAGATGATATAGATTTCGGGGTGGGCCAATTCAGAGCTTTGATTCTGGACCCGCATAGTAACTGAGCTGGGTCAACCCATATGCTCTGCTTTATCCACACCACCAGGGTGAGCTCTCAGCACACTCCTCCAGCTAGGCTACTCAGTGCTGCCATCAGCCCTGGGCAGGGTCAGCACTCCACTCTCAAGCCCGGGGGCGGGGGGGGGGCAACTTACCCACACTCACATCTCTGGACCCAGGTATACTGTGCTGCCAGTCAAGGTGTGTGCTCTCTCTCGTGTGTGACAGCCAGCAAGAGGCTAGGCCAGTTTAAGGTTTCTCAAGCTCTCAGGCATCAAAGGACCAAAGGGCAGAGGACCTCTAGCCCCTACTCCCCAGGCTACCTTAAGACAGAAGGTAAGGTATGTCTGACCCGCTTCTCCCACCCCCACCAGGGTCAGCTCCACTGTGCAGCTTAGATGAGGTACAGAGCTCTATCTTCCACTCTCATGATACCCAGGGGCAGCTCTTCCAACTGACCCAGGTGGTGGTGGTGGGGGGGGTGGGTCATCTCTCCTCTCTCCCCATCTCTCCTGTGTGTTCCCCCTCAGGGCTGGCTCACCCACACCCCTGCTACTACGGCCATCTCCAGTGTGCTACCCTGGTCAAGGCTCAGAGTCTATTCTCCCGGGTGCTACCACTGCTGAGAGGTGGGGTCGGCTCTTTGCAGTGCCATATCCAGTGAGGCGTAGGGCCAGTTATGCACCCTGTGTATTCACGTGGTTTCCAGCCGTTGTCCCCACCAGGGTCACCACCCTCCGCGCAAGTTCTCTAGGCCTCTAGTGGTAATTCGAACCATGAACACTGACAGTGACCCCTCCATAGACTCAAACATGGCCCTCAGCCGCAGCTCAGGCTGAGACCGCCCCGTGGCCTCAGATGATGGGGCCGGCCACTCTCAACAGGCAGTTCCTCTCCACCCTCGAGCCTTCGGTTCCATCTAATGTTCAAGCTCTTCCCCTTCTTGTCTCTCCCATCTGACTGTCACATACATTGTGGTGTCTGCCACGTTGGGCTGCCTGGTACCTGGGTGACATCTTCCATTGCTGCCTGCACGTGCCATGTGCTGGAGGTGCCATGTGGGGAGCCAGGAGATCTTCGGGTCTCTGTTTTCCTCCTCCCATGCTGGGCAGCCTGGATTTGATTTGATTTGATTTGATTTTTATTAGTCCTAGAAATAAGACGGCTTTGGCCACCAAGCCAGGCACCAAGCTAGGATGAACAAAGGACTGCCACCAACTCTGCCCCTGACTGATACAAGAACACCAACAACAAGGTGTCTACTCAATGCCAGGGTGTGTCTTAACAAGGCTGTGAGTCCAGGGCACCAAGTGCTTTCACTCCCTGGGCGAGCTCACCGGCCCAGCCCGTGAGGTGTTTCTGTAACACGGTTCTCCCTTTACGCGTGAGTTCTACGGCAGCCAAAGATTCTGTTTGTTACACCCTCTGATGTATTCCCAGTGTATAATATAGTATCCGATGTGAGAAGGCCGTGGTGTTCTTGCAGTAATATGCCTTCGTCTCCAAATGAAAAGCAGTTAGCAGAAGCTCACAGCATTCATTGATGGCTTGCGACAAGAAAGCCTGGTTAGTAGCAGAGAACCTCGGCATTGCTTATATGGACACCAGTGTTAACCTCTGCTTCTTCTTAGGGGTGGCTGTTCCAGCACCAAACACTGTATCTTCATAAAGTCTCAAGAAGGGCAAAAAGAGGAGGCAGTGTTCCTGCATATGTGCTTTTGCACCACCCTGTCATTCTCAGATAAAGTATAATTAACATATATACTAATTAGGATGTATCCCATGGGCTGCCCAGAATGCCATTTAAACAAAATTGGAAATCCATTAAAGAAATAGTGACTGGAATGAAAGCCAACTATACTTATCTGAGTAAGATATAGTTAAATATTTATTATAAAATTATAATATGTAAGCAGACAAATAAAATGTATAATGCTACCTCTGACTAGTCCACATCATAATAAAGTTCTCGATTGGTGCCGAATGAAATTCTAGAGGCTGGTATTTCAATGAAAGTTGCATATAGTACATGTAACAGAAGCATAATTAAAATAGATTATCAAAATGTTACCTCCCGCACCCTTAAAAAAGAATTTGCAAAGTTGGCAGTTGAGGATAGGATGGCCAGAATGACTCCATAATGCCACCAGGGACTTAGGCTTCATTATACTAGACGGCATAGAGTGTTTCTTCATTTGTTCCACAAGATGGTTGTGTCACTCCTAGCAGGTCTGCTCCTCCATGCAGAAAAAGAAAAAGAGAAAAGATTGCCATCCAAGTCAGCTACAACTCCAAGCATGCCTGTACAAGATTCCCTTCTTGTATTCCTTTGCCCATGCCTTGTCTAGATAGTCTATGTTAACGTTTAGTGTGTGTGTGTGTGTATGTGTGCAAGTATATGTGTGCATGCAAATATATGTGTGCATGCAAGTATGTGTGTGCATGCAAGTATGTTCAGGACTACAATACATGTCAGGATCTGAAGACTACTTAGAAGAATTGGTTCCCTCCTACCGTATGGATTCCAGGAATTGAACTCGGGACTTCAGGCGTGGTAGCAGGAGGCTTTACCTGCTGAACCATCTCACCCTTGCCATTTGGAGGGTTTAGTTTGAACCATATAAAGTGTTGGTTCTGTTATCAAGAAATGCAGGGGAAAAAGTTGCAGATAACTAACCGGCAGCGTCTGGGTGGAAGCCTACCAAAGGAGTTAACATGCACTACCTCAGGATGGTGAGATTATGGCTGATTTTCATGTGCTCTTGAATTGTTTTAACCTTTTCAACGTGTGTTCGATAACATGAAATGAGCATAATAACGCTGTTTCTATTTTTCAACAAGAAATAGAAAATTTAAAGATTTACCTTTTTTTTCTTACCACTTTATTTTTTTTTAAAAAAAGAGGGATACATATACAGATTTTAAAAGCATTTTGGCATAACATTAGATGAATAATTTGGTCAGTACTTAATTCTTTTAGAGGCTTGATAGCATGCATTGAAATCCCACTAGTTACCTTAAGCATGAAGTACATGTAGGACAGAACGTAACATGGAAACAGTCAGTTTTCTTGGTGAGTATAGATTAAGCATGATGATCTTTGAATACCAAAAATTGCCACAAGTCTATATTCTAGCTCTTGGATTATTAATGATTGAAGGTCCAGGTGTACCACACTCTCAGCAGGTGATATACATTTATTTTTTCTCCTAAGAAAAACTGAGGCTTTTTCTTTCTTTCTTTCTTTCTTTCTTTCTTTCTTTTTTTTTTTTTTTTTTTTTTTTTTTTTTTTTTTTTTTTTTTTTTTTTTTTTTGCCTTTGTTTTTCTTGAGCTTCATATAGCCCCTGAGCTGTTTCTGGGGTTTTCAGAAATTTCTGGGGCTAGTATCCAAATATCAGTGACTGCATATTATATCTGTTCTATGTGACTAGGATACATCAGTCAGGATGATATTCTCTAGATGCATCCATTTTCTTAAGAATTTCATAAAGTCATTGTTTCTGATAGCTGAGTAGTACTCCATTGTGTAAATATACCACAATTTTTATATCCATTCATCTAATGAAGGACATCTGGTTTCTTTCCAGCTTCTGGCTATTATAAATAGGGCAGCTATGAACATTGTGGTACATGTGTCTTTATTGTATGCTGAAGCGTTTCTGGGGTATATGCCCAGAAGTGGGATAATTGGGTCTTCAGGTATTACTATGTCCAGTTTTCTGAGGAATCACCAGACTGATTTCCAGAGTGGTTGTACTAGTTTACAACCCCACGAACAGTGGAGGAGTGTTCCTCTTTCTCCACATCCTTGCCAGCATCTGCTGTCATCTGAGTTTTTGATCTTAGCCATTCTGACTGGTGTGAGGTGGAATCTCAGGATTGTTTTGATTTGCATTTCCATGATGAGTAAGAATGTCCAGCACTTCTTTAGATGCTTCTCAGTCATTCGATATTCCTCAGTTGAGAACTTTTTGTTTAGCTCTGTACCCCATTTTTAAATAGAATCGTTTGATTCTCTGGTGTCTAACTTCTTGAGTTTTTTGTATACCTTGGATATTAGGTCTCTCTCAGATGTGGGGTTGGTAAAGATCTTTTCCCAATCTGTTGGCTGCCATTTTGGTTCCTTGACAGTGTCCTTAGCCTTACAGAAACTTTGCAATCTCATTAAGTCCCATTTGTTGATCTTTGACCTTAGAGCACAAGCCATTGGTGTTCTCTTAAGGAAAATTTCCCCTGTGCCTATGATTTCTAAGGTTTTTCCTACTTTCTCTTCTAATATTTTAAGTGTATTTGGTTTAATGTGGAGATCTTTGATCCACTTGCACTTGAACTTTATACAAGGAGATAAGAAAGGGTCTATTTTCATTCTTTTGCATGCTCAGTGCCAGTTGGACCAACACCATTTGTTGAAGAGGCTGTCCTTTTTCTATTGAATGTTTACAGCTCCTTTGTCAAAAATCAAGTTACCATATATGTGGGGACTCATATCTGGATCTTCTATTCTATTCCATTGATCTACATGCCTATCTCTGTACCAGTACCATGCAGTTTTTAGCAAAATTGTCTTGTAATATAGCTTGAGGTCAGTGATGGTGATTTCCACAGATGTTTTCTTATTGTTGACAATGGATATCAACATTCTAGGTTTTTTGTTATTCCAGATGAAATTGCACATGGCTATTTCCAGCTCTATGAAGAATTGGGATGGAATTTTGATGGGGATTGCACTGAATCTGTAGATTGCTTTTGGTAAGACTGCCATTTTTACAATGTTGATCTTTCCAATCCATGAGCATGGGAGATCTTTCCATCTTCTGAGATCTTCCTCGATTTCCTTCTTTAGAGAGTTGAAGTTCTTGTCATACAGGTCCTTCACTTGCTTAGTTAGAGTCACACCAAGACATTTTGTATTATTTGTGACTATTGTGAAGGGTATCTTTTCTCTAAATTCTTTCTCCGAATGTTTGTTCTTTGAGTAGAGGAAGGCTACTGATTTGTTTGAGTTAATTTTATATTCAGCCACTTTGCTGAAATTGTTTATCATCTGTAGAAGTTCTCTGGTAGAAGTTTTGGGGTCACTTAAGTATATACTATCATGTCATCTGCAAATAGTGATATTTTTACTTCTTCCTTTCCAATTTGTATCCATCTGGTTTCCTTTTGCTGTCTAATTCCTTCAGCCAGGACTTCCAGTACCATGTTGAATAGGTAGGAGGAGAGTGGGCAGCCTTATCTAGTACCTGATTTTAGTTAGATTGCATCAAGTTTCTCAACGTTAAATTTGATGTTGGCTATTGGTTTGCTGTATATTGCTTTTATCATGTTTAGGTATGGGCCTTGGATTCCTGTTCTTTCCAAGACTTTTAACATGAAGGGGTGTTGAATTGTGTCAAATGCTTTCTCAGCATCTAGTGAGATGACCATGTGGTTTTTTTCTTTGAGTTTGTTTATATGGTAGATTACATTGATGGATTTCCATATATTACACCATCCCTGCACCCCAGGGATGAAGCCTACTTGATCATGGTGAATGATCGTTTTGATGTGTTCCTGGATTCAGTTTGCAAGGATTTTGTTGAGTATTTTTGCATCAATGTTTATAAGTAAGATTGGTCTGAAGTTCTCTTTCCTTGTAGGGTCTTTGTGTGGCTTAGGAAAGAGGGTTATTGTGGCCTTGATAAATGAGTTACGTATTGTTCCATCTGACTCTAGTTTGTGGAATAGTTTGGAGAGTATTGGTATTAGGTCATCAATAAATGTCTGATAGAATTCGGCACTGAACCCATTTGTACATGTGCTTTTTTTGGTCGGGAAGCTTTTGATGACTGCTTCTATTTCATTAGGTGTTATGGGATTATTTAGATGGTTTACCTGGTCCTGGTTTAACTTTAGTATCTTATATCTGTCTAGGAATTCATCCATTTTCTCCATATTTTCCAGCTTTGTTGAGTATAGGTTTTTGTAGTAGGATCTGATGATTTCTTGAATTTCCTCAGTTTCAGTTGTTTTGTCTCCACTTTCATTTCTGATGTTGTTAATTTGTATACTCTCTCTTTGTCCTATAGTTAGTCTGTCAAGATTTATCAATCTTGTTAATTTTCTCAAAGAACCAGCTCTTGGTTTTGCTGATTCTTTGAATGGTTCTTTTTGTCAATTTGGTCAATTTCTGCTCTGCATTTATTTCTTGCCATCTACTCCTCTTGGGTATATCTGTTTTCTATTGTTCTAGAGCTTTCAGCTATGCTGTCAAGTTGCTAGTGTATACTCTCTCCAGTTTCTTTTTGGAAGCACTCAGAGTTATGAGTTTTCCTCTTAGTACTGTTTTCATTTCATCCCATAGGTTTGGGTATATTGTGTTTTCATTTTCATTAAATTCTAGAAAATCCTTAGTTTCTTTCTTTAATTCTTCATTGACCACGCTATTGTTTAATAGAGCATTGTTTAGTTTCCATGTGTATATAGGCTTCTTGTTGTCTTTGTTGTTATTAACAACCAGCCTTAGTCTATGGTAATCTGATAGGATGCATGGGAGTATTTTAAACTTCTTATATCTATTGAGGCTTGTTTTGTGACCAATTTTATGGTCAATTTCAGAGAAGGTGCCATGAGGTGCTGAGAAGAAAGTGTAATCATTTGTTTTAGGATAAAATGTTCTGTAGATGTCTATTAATTCCAGTTGGTTCATAACCTCTGCTAGTTTCACTATGTCCTTGTTCAGTTTCTGCTTCCATGATCTGTCCATTGATGAGAGTGGGGTGTTGAGGTCCCCCACTATTATTGTGTGGGGTGAAATGTATTTTTTAAGCTTTAGTAGGGTTTTGTTTTAATGAATATGGGTGCTCTTGTATTTGGAGCATATATGTTAAGGATTGAGAGTTCCTCCTGATAAATTTTCCCTGTAATGAGTAAAAAGTTTCCTTCCTTATCTTTTTTTGATAACTTTTGGTTGAAAATCTACTTTATTCGATATTAGAATGGCCACTCCAGCTTGCTTCTTGGGGCTGTTTGCTTGAAAGTTTTTTTTTTTCCCAACCTTTTATTCTGAGATAGTGTCTGTCTTTGTCTCTAAGATGAGTTTCCTGTATGCAGCAAAATGCTGG
Organism: Micromys minutus; assembly: GCF_963924665.1. Lineage (NCBI taxonomy): Eukaryota > Metazoa > Chordata > Mammalia > Rodentia > Muridae > Micromys > Micromys minutus. The sequence goes on along the minus strand of NC_137973.1, from coordinate 70,297,332 downwards.
ATTCTGTTTATGTATCCAGTTGATAACCTATGTCTTTTTATTAAGGAATTGATTTCATTTATGTTAACAAATATTAAGAAATAGTGGTTACTGTTTTCTGCTATTTTTTTTCTTTTAGAGGTAGAATTATGTCTCTGTGTCTTTCTTCTTTTGTTTTTCTTGCTCAGTTATTTTCATGTTTTTACTAGGATATAGTTTCCCTCCTTGTATTGGGTTTTTTACCTATTATTCTTTGTAGTGCTGGATTTGTGGTCAGATATTGTGTAAATTTAGTTTTGTCCTGGAATATCTTGGTCTCTCCATCTATGGTGATTGAGAGTTTTGCTGCGTATAGCAGCCTGGGCTGACACTTGTGCTCTCTTAGGGTCTGTATATTGTCTGTCCATGATCTTCTAACTTTCATAGTCTCTGTTGAGAAGTCGGTTGTAATTCTGATTGGGCTGCCTTTATATATTGCATTACCTTTTTTCCTTACTGCTTTTAGTATTCTTTCTTTGTTTTGAGCACTTGGCGTTTTGACTATTATGTGTCGGGAAGAATTTCTTTTCTGGTCCACTGTATTTGGAGTTCTGTAGACTTCTTTTACGCTCATGGTCATCTCATTCTTAAGGGTAGGGAAGTTTTCTACAATTTTGTTGAAGATATTTATTGTGCCTTTTAGTTGATATTCTTTGCCCTCTTCTATTCCTATTATCCTTAGGTTTGGTCTTCTCATTGTGTCCTGGATCTCCTGAACATTTTGGGTTAGGAGCTTTTTGGCTTTTGCATCTTCTCTCACTGTTTTGTCTATGTTTTCAATGTTGTCTTCAGCCCCTGAGATTCTCTTGTCCATCTCTTGTAGTCTTTTGGAGATGCTTGTATCTGTGACTCCTGTTTTTTTTTTTTTTTTTTTTTTTTTTTTTTGTTTTTTTTGTTTTGTTTTTCCACCTCCAGTGTTGTCTCTTTTACTATTTTCTTTATTTTTTCTATTTCCATTTTCAATTCCTTCATCTCTTTGGTTCTGTTTTCCTCTAGTTCTTTGATTTTTTTGAGTGTTTTTTTTGTGTTTCATCTTTAAAAGCTTCTATTTGTTAATGGTTGTCCTCCCGTTCTTCTCAAAGATCTCCATCATTATCTTGAGGTATGATTTCAGGTCTGAGTCTTCTTTTTCTGCAGTGTTTGGCATTCCACTGCTTGCTGTGATGGGAGAGCTGGGTTCTGATGTTGCCAGGTTGTCTTGGTTTCCATTGCTTATGTTCTTTTGTTTTCCTCTTGCCATCCTGTTGTCTGTGATTATACATGGTCTTGTTGTCAGTGATTGGTACCCATCTCTCCTGTGTACCTGAGGGCCCAAGGTTTCAGGAAGAAAACTGATTCTGAGTGTTTGGCTTTTGGTGGGGAGGCAGTAAGTTCTGTTAGCAGTGACTCAGCTCTGTCTTGTGGGCTCAGATGTGGAAGCTCTTGTGAGGCTGTTCTGGTAGCTCAGCCCTGTGCCCACAGGTCCTGAATACTACTGGCAGGGACCTGGCTCTTTCCCAATAACACATTACTTTCTGCTCTCTGAGGACTCCTAATTTGCTCTCCTTGGGTCTATGTGTCAGACTCCTTCCTAGTCTAGGTGTAAGAGGGTCTGTAGAGTTGAACTTCAAGCACTGCCTTTCCCGGGCAAACCGGGCTCCCACTGACAAGGGCTTGTGCCTTACTGTGGGGTTGTGTGTCTAAACTTTGAGCCAGGGCTTTTCGGGCGGACCCAAGTCCCTAGGGCAGAGTTCTGGCTCCACTGAACTGGAGGGCCGCCGTTATTCACATGCTCGGCCTAGACCTGAGCTTGGGCTACTCACGGTGCAGTCTCACCCGGCCTGTGTTCCTGGATCTCTGCTGTTCCAGGTGGCAAAAAAAATTCGCCTTTTTAGGTTTTACCAAAATATCTGTGACATTAAAATGTCAGTTTTAAATGATTCTGTCAAAATACCCTAACTGAACACAGAACTTTGGGTATAAATTGAGTTTCCATTGACTTGGATATATATTAAGGACATTTTACTTAACTTACAAGTTTACTCATAAGGAGATAAAATGTAAGCAACATGATAGACATAAAACAGCCATGACACTCACTAAATGCTAGGGATTTTCTTCTTGTCTGTTTGGGATACTTATTTTTATTTTGTCCTGCTTTTGTCTCTTTGACAGAGTCTCATGTAGACAAGGCTATCCCTGAAGTCCTTGTATAGTTAAGGATGACCATAAAGTTCTGACCTTCCTGCCTCCCCTTACTAAGTGCTGGGATCACAGTGTGCACCACCATGCCCATTGACAGAGCATTGCTGACTGAACCCCAGGGGTTTGGTCATAAAAGGTAATCATTCAACCAAAGGAGCTACATCCCTCCCTCATGTTAGGTTCTACTGAAGTACATAGGCACACAGTATAAGCGAGATAACCCTTTAATTATCTCCATGACTTATAGGTTTCATTCTTTTCCACATCCTCTCATCTTTACTGAGCATTTACTATGTACAGAAACCTAGAAAATCTCACCTCAGAATAACCAAGGAGATGTGTAAGATCATTGTCTACATTTTACAAATAAAGAGAACACAGATCAAAAGAGGCTGCGGAAGTCACTCCAGATTTTATAGGAAGGGTAGAGCAGAGCTTAAGATCTAAGTAGTTTGACCTACAGTTCTCATCTTTAGCTAGTATACAACACAAATACAAAATCCCTCTATTTAGAAATTATAGAAACATTCTAAGTCATTAAACTGCTTTATTTGCAAATAAAACTGATTTATATGCAAAACTGCTTTAACTATTTTAATTTGCAAAAATAATTGTAGAATTATCCAAATGCCTTTCAAAACACACCCAGACATTCAAACATTAACTTAGCAGATTTTTATAAGTGACAGTGTCCTGTACTAATTTCTGAAAACTCTAAATTCTTCTCAAAGTATATTTGTTCATCCTTTTTATAAGAATACTCAAAACTGTACATTCTCGAGCGAATTCATGTCCTGATTACAGTGTTGCTAAGTCAGCCTAGAAAACTAACGACATCATGAAAAAAGTCAAGCAGCTGTTCTGGAAAGATAGCTTTGCTGGAAAAGTGCTTACTGCACACAATGAGACTCTGACAGCAGCACACACCAGCATCAATGTTAAATGTCTAGACGTGCAGATGTGTGCTGTAATCCAGACATGACGGTCCTTGGTGCTCACTGGTGCGCCAGTCTAAACAACAACCAGCTCCAGGTCTGATGACAGACCCTTGTCTCAAAATTAAGAGAGTATTTGAAGAAGGTATTTGACAGTTACCTCTAGTCTACAGACAAATACACAGACACACATACACACACACATACATACACACTCACACACATACACATACAATCACACATTCACACATACACATATGTATACATACAGTCACACACTCACACACACACAAATACACACACACATACATACACACTCACACTCACACACTCACATACACACACATACAATCACACACACACACATATATACAATCACACATTCACATACACTCACACATATACAATCATACATTCACACTTACATATAATCACACATTCACACACACACAGATACACACACATACATACACATTCACACACTCACATACACACACATATAATCACACATTCACACACACACATATATATATACAATCACACATTCACACACACACACACATTCATACCCTCATGCACAAGCTCACGTACACATACACTCACACACTCATACATGCTCACACATACTCACATACACACAAATCAAGCAATCTATAGCAGAAAAACAATATGGATAGATTTATAGATGTTGTACTAGCATAGTTACAGTACCTGCTACTTACATGACTCTAATTAATGAAGTAAGAGTTATGAAATATTATTTTTAAATAGTAACCAAAATTATATAAGTAATTTATAAGTTTGTAATTTATATAATTTATATTGTTTATAAGAATCCTATATCTATTGGCAAATTATACTAGGGGAAGATTAAGCAATTTTATAACAAGTAATTCTGTAAATATCTGCATTTACCAACAGGTATAAATTAATTTCACTAAAATTTGATGAGTGCCTACTATTTTCTTCCTGACTAGCTGAAAGGTCGAAGTTATAAACAAACTCCTTAAAAGAACTGATTCTTTACAAGTGTTTATGAAGTCGTACAGACGTGTGCAGCTGAGTGAAGGGCTGTGTGAGAGAACCCAGGTGGGTGTGCATAGAGGAAGCAGAATTCAACGTCAAAAACAAACCATTTTTACAAAGTAAGGCATCAGCCAGACTGGTGAAAACTGAAAGCACAGAAGGGAGAAAGAACTGGCGATTTTGAACAGTTGAGCGTTCTTCAGTGGCCTTAAGATAAAACTCGAGGCAAAGAATGTGAGGCACGTTGTTAGGGGCAACTTGGGTGATTCGTGGAGGATCTCATCCTTCACAATTGCGGTCTGAGCTTTACCCAAGGTCAATGCAAGGGCATTGGAAGAAACGTTGGATGATTCACATCAGCAGAGTAACATCTGGTATTCCACTTCCGAGGTTCTGCTGGAAGACTTGATTTAGAGTATGAAATGTCTTCTTTGCTTGTAACAGCACATGCTGCATTAAGACCTGTTTAGCAGTATAGCAGTCAGGCGTCTCTTTGGGTCACAGTTTGTATGGCCCAGGCTATTCAACACCTACCTCTCGCTTCTCATCTCCTTATATTTAAAATCTCTCCTTTGCAGGCTGCAGGTGCAGCTGACTTGCTTGTAATGAATGCGGCCTGGGTTTAGGCCAGAGCGCTGCTGCAAACAAACAGAAAAATCAATCTCCCTTTACAACATACTGTTGGAGACTTTCTCTCTCCCTAATGATGTTAGTCTTAAGTTGGAATATTTATTTCCTTTTATTAATGCAATTTCCTGTTGCTGATGTTTTTAACCCACCTGTGACATATTCTTTTTCCTTTCAATTTTTCTACTTCTTTGTATTAGTCAAGCGATTTTACTCATTATTTCTTCTTTCCAATGTTCAATTATTAGTCATACATTTTAAAATGTTATTTAAGTTTTGGATTTCTGCATAGTCATTTGGTAACTATGTCGCAATTGACTTTTTTAAAATTAACTTGTTCAGTGCTTGAAATTTAAGTTCTGGCTTTGTACACGCTAGGCAAGTGCTCTACCATATTCCCAGATTATTGACATTTTAGACAGAACAACTCTCCATTAGCATTAAGAAAGGGTGATCAATATGTACTGTAGAATTCTCGGCAGCATATGTAGCTCCTGCTTATTAAACATCACTAGCATCATGCCTCCTCTGAAGTCATGATAAGCAAAAATTGTCTGGAGTTATTGCCATATATGTCCTTGGGTACAAAATCCCCTTTCTTGAGACCGCTGCTCAAAAGCCAGGCTGTCCAATATACCAGTTAGTAGCCATTTGTGAGAATGTTAATGTGTGCATTCAAAATGGAGATGGTGTTGTAAGGGGTAAACTAGAAATCGAATTCTAAAGACTAATTAAAAAGCAAACATGAACAGAGGCCACTAACTCTGTTTTGTAATTCTCTGTCCCTTATGAACTACTGCTGTCAAGTAACTTCATCCTCTATTATATAAGTACAATGATACTGCTGATAGTATTTAAAAAGCCAGGATTCTTACACACATGACACACTCTGTTCTTTTTTCCTACTCTCTGTATTTCTGGGCACCCACCTCAGAGCATCTGTATAACTGGAGAGCACACCCCAGGGTTCATTCACTGAATTCCCACCGGAACAGTAGTGCAAGTTCACTTCTCGGTGTCTTCTGATGTAGCTAGATGATGTTTACTTGTAAATACTATTACCGATTAGATCTGATACGCCCCCTAAAGACTTGGTACCAGAGATGGAGTACTATGAGGAGCTGGTGGAACATTATAGGAAAAAAATGAATTACTAGGGCCTTAGCTTAAAGTCCTGGGACCTCCTGTGTCTCTGTTTCCACAAACTCTATACCACATACGATTGTCTTAACTGAGGCCTCAAAGCCACAACCAAACGTGAGTCAAAATGAACCTTTCTTCTTAAAGCGTTTATCTTGAGTATTTTGACACAGGAGCAGAAAGCAGGCTAATATAAATGCTCTTATGTAACTGGAGCCCAAAATTACAGAACATATTAAGCACAACAGCAACAATAAAGCCAACAATCACTACCAAAAACAATACAAAACCCAAAACAACCCTCCCTTTTGCCATTCCACCTATCCTAATCTCTCTCTTAAACACAAATTAACATTGACTGCTTTGGGGCTAGAGAGAGGGTTCAGCGGTTAAGAGCATTAACTGCTCTTCCAGAGGTCCTGAGCTCAATTCCCAGCAACCACATGGTGGCTCACAACTATCTGTAATGGGGTCTGATACCCTCTTCTGGTGTGTCTGAAGACAGATACAGTGCACTCATAAACAAACAAATCCTTAAAAAAAGGAAAAAACCCAACCAAACAAAGAAAAAACATTGCCTGCTTCATTTAACATGGTTCATAAAATAATTTTTTAACCTATTTTCTTTTATACAGCATTGTCTCTATGAGATTCACTGATTTTGTTGCATACAGCATCAAATTCTTAAATAATATCCCATTGTAGGGATATACTACCTTTGGTTTTGCCATTATGAAATTGACATAGATTTGGGCTGTTTCTAGATGATTGCAATAATAGACATGCTATGAACATTCTTGAATATGTATATATACATATCTCCATACATACATATGCATACATGTATACATAATATTACTATGTATATAGTCTTGAATATATATACACACATATATGCATACATATTTACATATATTACTATGTATAATATACTATGTAAAGATTCTTGAATATATATTACTATGTATATATTACTATATATAGTATATATATATATAACAGAAATCACAACATATATATAATAAAATAGGAATATTATAACTGTCTGAGGTAGGACTGTGCCCAGAGCCAGAGGGAGAGCCGGCACACAGCCATCAGGACTCGCCCCTGCCCGCAGAGAGCTGAGCACCCAGAGAAGACACAGAAGCCTCTCCCTCCAGAACACTCTCCACTGACTATTTGGGGAGAGACCTCCGGGAACTCAACTCACTCTTTAAAGCTACAATTACACTCATTCCTAAACCTCACAAAGACCCTACAAAGAGAACTTCAGACCAGTTTCCCTCATGAACATCAATGTAAAAGTGCTCAATAAAATTCTTGCAAACCAAATCCAAGAGCATATCAAAATGATCATTCACTGTGATCAAGTAGGCTTCATTTCAGGGATGCAAGGATGGTTCAATATACAGAAATCTATCAATGTAATCCACTATATAAAGAAACTAAAAGAAAATAAAAACCACATGAACATCCCTTTAGATGCTGAGAAAGCATTTGACAAAATTCAACACCTCTTCAAGTTAAAAGTCTTGAAAAGATCAGGAATTCAAAGCCCATACTTAAACACAGTAAAAGCAATATACAGCAAACCAGTAGTCAACATCAAACTAAATGGTGAGAAACTTGAAGCAATCCCACTAAAATCAGGGACTAGACAAGGCTGCCCACTCTCTCCCTACCTATTTAATATAGTACTGGAAGTATTAGTCAGAGCAATCAGACAGCAAAAAGAAGAGAAAGGGATAAAATTGAAAAGAAAGAAGTCAAAATATCGCTATTTGCAGATAATATAATAGTATACTTATGTGACCCCAAAAATTCCACCAGAGAACTCTTACAACTGATAAATAACTTCAGCAAAATAGCTGGATATAAAACTAACTTGAACATATCAGTAGCATTCCTCTACTTAAAAGACAAACAGGCTGAGGAGGAAATTAGAGAATTGACACCCTTCACAATATTCACAAAGAATAAAATATACCTTGATGTGACCCTAACCAAGCCAGGCTCTGTATGACAAGAACTTCGAGTCTCTGAAGAAGGAAATTGAAGAAAACCTCAGAAGGTGGAAAGATCTCCCATGCTCATGGATTGGAAGAATCAACATTGTAAAAAATGGCCATCTTACTTAAAGCAATCTACAAATTCAGTGCAATCCCCATCAAAATTCTAAGTCGATTCCTCATAGAGTTAGAAAGAGCAATTTGCAAATTCATTTGGAATAATAAAATCTCAGGATAGCAAAAACTACTCTCAACAATTAAAAAGAAAATTTCCAGAGGAATTGTCATCCCAGACCTCAAGCTGTATTACAAAGCAGTTGTGATAAAAACTGCATAGTACTGATACAGAGACAGGCAGGTAGATCAATGGAATAGAATTAAAGACCCAGAAATGAACCCACATACCCATGGTCCCTTGATCTTTGACAAAGGAGCTAGAAACATTCAATGGCAAAAAGACAGCCTCTTCAATAAATGGTGCTGGTTCAACTGGCAGTCAGCATGCAGAAGAATGCAAATTGATCTTTTCTTATCTCCTTGTACAAAGTTCAAGTCCAAGTTGATCAAAGACCTTCACATAAAACCAGGTACACTGAAACTAATAGAAGAGAAAGTGGGGAAAAGCTTAGAACACATAGGCACAGGGGAGACTTTCCTGAACAGAACACCAATGGCTCTAAGGTCAAGAGTCGACAGTGAGAACTCATGAAATTGCAAAGCTTCTGTAAGGCCAAGGACACTGTCACAGGGAGGATGCTTGCAGCTAACCTTCGGACTGAACATGGGGAACCCAATGAAGGAGCTAGAGAAAGAACTGGAGGAGCTAAAAGAATCTGTAACCCCATGGGAAGAACAGACTGAACTACCCAAACCCACCACAGCTCCCAGGGGCTAAAACACCAACTAATGAGTTCACATGGAGAGATCCATGGCTACACCTGCATATGCTGCAGAGGATAGAATTGTCAGGTATCAATGGTAGGAGAGGCCTTTGATCCAGCGAAGGCTCTTTTTTCCAGTGTAGGGGAATACCAAGGCACTGAGGTGGGAGAGGGTGGTTGGGAAAGGGAGCACCTTCATGAAGGCAATGGGAGGGGAGGGAGGATGGGATTGGGGGAAATGGGATAACATCTGAAATGTAAATACAGAGACTATTGAAAAAATCTGTCTGAGTTACATAGTAAACCCATTAAAAGAAACCGACAATTTTGAAAGTAGTTATACCAATGAACACTCGCATACTCAGTGTATGAGAGTTCCAGGTTCTCTGTGTCATTGCTAACACTTAGCTATGGTCAGCCATTGAATTCTTAACTACTCTTTCTATAAACATATCATATGATGCATATTAAAGTCATTGTACCAGTGTCAACATCAGTGCAGTCACTTTGCAACTTTGTCAATATCTACCTAAGTTCCCTGTGTAACCCAGAAATTTCATTATTTTGACTTAGTTTTCATTTATCTTTTATTTATTCTTTCACGATTTTATACATGGTTATAATATATCTTAACCCTATCTATCCCAAACTCTGTCCCTCGATGTCCCCACGCCACACACACAACCCTCACACCTCCCAACACAACTCCTAGCACCTTCAGTCCTCCTTTGTATTCTGTTTGGTTGGTTGATTGGTTTGTTGGCTGGCTGGCTGGCTGGTTGGTTGGTTGGTTTTTATCCCTGTCTCTTCTTTCACTCCTAAATAGTATCTTTTGGTGAGCATAAATCCTTAATTAAAAAGTAGGAACTGAGACATCTTGGGTAGATGAGGATGGCCTTGGATTTGCTTTGTAGCTAAGAGTCTTGTTGCTTTTACCTCACAAATGCTGGTATTACAGATGTGTGCTACTATACCTAACTCTAAACCCTACATTTTAATTAATCTATTGTTCAGTGTTATTATGGTTGTGATATCTTGTTTAAAAAGCAGCTGCATACTACAAGACCATGGAGATAAATTATTACATGTCCAGAGATTTTATCATTGAGATTCCATATTTATGCCTCTGACTTACCATATTGTAATCTTTAGGATTGCCTTTTGCTAGCTCAGAATTCTAAGGCATTGGCTTTCACTTGACTGAAGAAGCTATTTTATTCTATAGTTTGCTACTCTGAAAACTTTCTTCTTACTTTAGTCAATTCATTTTGTTCATGTATATATTTTACAACATATTTTTTAAAATAGAAGATTTTAAGACAGGATACCTGTCAAGACTCAGTTGGAGGTGGCAAAACCACACTATATATTATTCATATCTTGAAAATGTGTATTTCTTTTGCTGCAACAAAACATCATGACCAAAAGCATGCTGAGGAGGAAAGAATTTAACCAGCTTACACTTCCACATTATAGTTCATCATCCAATGAAATTAGAACCCAAACATGGCAGGAACCTGGAGGCAGGAACTGATGCAGAGGCAATGGAGAGGTGCTACTTACTGGATTGCTCCCCCATGGCTGCTCAGTCTGATTTCCTATAGAACTCAGGACTCTAGCCCAGGGATTGCACCACCTATAATGGGCTGGGCCCTCCCCCATTGCTCACTAATTTAAAAAATGTCTTACAGTTGGTCTTAGGGAGGCATTTTTCTCAGTTGAGGCTCCCTCCTCTGTGCTGACTTTAGCCTGTGTCCAGTTGATATAAAACAAGCCAGTACAGGTGGTTTAGGAGAAGCATTAATCTCTGTTTCCCTTCCACCACCACTTCGAACTATCCCTCAAGCTGTGAGCCAAAACAACCCTCTTTCCTTCAGCTGTTGCTTTCAGCTGCTGAGTTACGGTGCTGTGACAACTAACTAATACAACCCACTGGGAAGCTCTGCAGACCCTCGCTCCTCTTTCTTGGAGGACAGCCTGCCCAGAATCAGCCTGGGGCAAGTATATCTTACTTCTGGATTAAATAGTGCCCTCCTCCAAGGGCGCATCTACTCAGAACATGAGAATGAGCTTTTATTTGGAACTTGTAGATGTAACCAATACTAGTGAGACCAGAAAAAAAAAAAAAAAAGACAGCTCCAGCTTGCTGGCAGACAGCATCCTATTGCAAAGGATGCTCTTGGAAGCTTTTTGGAAACTATGAGAACTTGTTGTACTCAAATCACTCCAAAGCAGTAACTGTGGGGGTTAGAAGTAGGTAAATGGGCATCTGCAAGGCTCCCTACTGTCACACAAGGTGATCTATGGCATGCAAGAGACTGAACATGAAGACAATGGCCAGACCCTGTAAAGATTCTGACCTGTCATCTGCTGTGACCAGCCTAGGAGACCAACCCATTGTCTACTGAAAGTCATTCTTCTATTTGAAAATTGTATGGGTAGAAAGTCAGATAAATGCTACCATATTTATCAAACACACTAGGAAACTAAAATAAATCTTATAACACTCACAATAAATGAACAGAGCTCAAGAAATAACCACTTTCTTAACGTTTCTTCTCATTTCCAATTTAGGTACAGCCAGAATACATACATATATACCTGATCGGTCCCATAGGACAGTCCTCACTTACGAGTAGGCTGCTTATAGTTTTCCAAGTCCCATAGCCTCTACTCAGAGCACAGGTCTTTCTTTTTTTCTACTACAATGTTTTCCTGCTCCAGTGTCTCTTCTAAATACAAGTAATGAGTCTTCACCAAAAAGCTAATGGCAACATCTGACTCCCTAGCTATGCCAACATCCTGCTAGAGCACTGGTTTTGTCCCCTGTATTAGTCTTCATTTACGGCCACACACAGCATTGCATTTCTCTGGCTTCCAACACAGTTAATGCCCAGCAGCCTGCAGGGGAACTTTGCTCATTAATGTTCCCGTTGTTGGCATTTCCCCGTAGATAGTCTATCTCCATTTGGCTTCTTCACATCGTCTGCTGCATTGGGTCATCCCCAGCACACTGTCAGCATTTAAGTACTGGCTTTTCTGTTGAGGGGGCCCAGTGAAGACAGATCATATTGAAGGAGGCCCAGTGTACTGGCTGGTTTTGTGTCAACTTGACACAAGCTGGAGTTATCACAGAGAAAGAAGCAGCCTCAGTTGAGAAAAAAACGCCTCCACAAGATCCAGCTGTGTGGCATTTGCTAAACTAGTGATTGTTGGGATTCTGTAAACCCCACCCCTCAGTTACCTAGCAACAGCCAGGTATGCCCCACCCCTCAGTTATCTGGCAATAGCCAGGTATGCTCCGCCCCTAATAGCCAGGTATGCTCTGCCCCAGCAACCTGACACTATAAAAGGTGCTGCTGGCCCCCTTCTCTCTCCTGCTCTCTTGTTCTCTTGCTCTTGCTTCCTCTCTTACCCTTCCTCTTCTCCTTCTATTTCCCCCTCTCCCTCCACATGCTCATGGCTAGCCTCTACTCCTCTATTCCTCTCTTCTCTTTCTCTGTCTCTCTGTCTCTCTGTCTCTCTGTCTCTCTGTCTCTCTGTCTCTCTCTCTCTCTCTCTCTCTCTCTCTCTCTCTCTGCCTCTACTACCCTCTTAACTCTCCCATGACTTGAATAAACTATTCTGTACTATACCGTCGTGTGACTGGTCCCTCAGGGGGAAGGGATTCCCAATATGGGCCTCCCAGAGGCATCTCCCTTGCTTCCAGGCCTCACTGCACCTCCATGAGCCATATGCCCCCCCCCCCACACACACACTCTTCTTTGTCCTTTTCCTAACAGTGATCAAGAGAGGAGGGCCCAGCCCATTGTGGATGGTGCCATCCCTGGACTGGTAGACCTGGGTTCTATAAGAAATCAGGCTGAGCAAGCCAGTAAGTGACATCTCTCCATGGCCTCTGCATCAGCTCCTGCTTCCCAACCTGCTTAGGTTTTAGTCCTGACTTCCTTTAGTGATGAACAGCAATGTGAAAAGCGTAAGCTGAATAAACTCTTTCCTCTTCAGCTTGATTCTTGGTCATGATGTTTGTCCAGAAATAGAAATCCTAAGATACCCAGTCTTAAGGAAGGGGGAAAAAATTCACTTTGAACATTTTAGAGGCATTTAAAACAATTCCAAATGCTTTAATTGTTGCTTTTTTCACTTCAAAGTGCTAAAAACACCTATTTTTAAAAGAACTATTTATTTTATGTATGCGAGTACACTGTAGCTGTCCTCAGACACACCAGAAGAGGTCATTGGATTTCATTACACATGGTTGTGAGCCACCATGTGTTTTCTGAGAATTGAACTCAGGACCTCTGGAGGAACAATCAGTGCTCTAACCACTGAGCCATCTCTAGGGCCTCACCTATTTTTTTTAAATTGTGAGACAATTATCATGGTCTATCATTTTACTAATATAGTTACAGTGTATTATTTATTTCTTCAAGAACATAGCAGATTGTAATGATTTGGATGAGAAATCGCCCCACCGGCTTGTGTGTTTAAACACATGCTGCTAGTGGTACTGTTTGGGGGGTGGGGTTGGGGTTACGGAAGTTTAGGACTCAGAGCCTTCTTGAAGAAAGTAAGTCACTGCAGCCATACCATGCCTTCCTAGCCATTACGGACTCTCCCTCTCTTGAACAAGAAGGAAAATAAATTCTTTGTCTTATAAGTTGCTTTCGGTCATATTTTATTGTAGCAACAGTAAAGCAACTGTTACAAACAGTCATCCATTTTGCTTCTCACAGAGCGGAGAGTTCAGTGTGTATTGCCCTGAAAATACTGACATTTGACAAGGCATCTAAAGGAGTATTGCTCAGTAGCATCCTACAGCACTGAGCTGTGCAGGAAAAGCTAATTACTCTTACACAGCAGGTGAAAGCCCCGTGACTGGAATGTGTGAATGATTTTCATTTGTGTAAATTAAGAGCATTGACTCATCTTTGTCGAAAAGTTATTCATTTACTTTTAATCAGGGAATATTAAAAACACTTGGGAAAACTATAAATAAATAAATAAATAAATAAATAAACAAACAAACAAGAGCACATTTCCCCTGTAGGCTCTTACTTGAAAATTCAATTAAGATTTATTGATAAAAGACTGCTTCAGCTAAAATATATTACCCTAATTTAGGAATCAATAAGTATTTCCCCGAGTTTTATGCACTATAAATTATTTAATATGTCTGCTGTCCAAGCGTGTTGGTAAATGGGAAGCCTGAAGCAACGTGGGATAGAAAGCCATTTGGTTAACTCGAAAGAGATGACATTTGTATTCTAATCACGACAGAGCTCACGAGCAGTCTGGCAGCCTACATACCTTTGGATTTACACAGCGTTCCTTCTGTCCGCAGTCTTCAACACCTGACTGATCCACCCACACGTCACGAGAAACTTTAGAAGCTACAGACAATTACCTACACGAATTCCCATCTCCTTTTGATTTTTTTCGTTTGTATGTATGCATTGTATGTACACGTTCATGTATGCACACGTCCAAGTGAGTGTCGAGACCTGAGGTTGGCATCAGATATTTTTCTCAATCACTTTCCACCTTTTTTTTTTTTTTTTTTTTTGAGATCACTAAATCACTAAACCCAGAGCTCATCAACCAGCAATGCTGGCTGACCAGCGTGCACACGGCACCTGCTTGTTTTGTGCACCCCACTCACAAGCACTGGGCTTACAGGTATTCACCCTAGTGCCCAGCTTTTTATAAGGACTCAGGATTTGAACTCGGGTCCTTATAATATATGGCAAGCACTTTACTAGTTGAGTCATCTCCCCAGACTCTTTGGTTTTTGCATGTGTAACAGGGTTCCCAGTGAGGCTGAATTTAAACACTAGTGACATGTTAGCAGTATCTCTTATTTATGTTCCTGTCGCTGGTCTCCTTGGAGATCTATGTTTTGCTCTTGGTTGCGTAAGATGCTCAGGGGCCTATTATCTTGGGGTAAGTCTTATATCCTCATATTTGCCCAAAGTCTTCCTGGTATATAACATTTGCCTCTAGAGTATAATGAGGGAAATTTTTCATGCTAATGAAGGAGCCACTTGAGAGAGGAAAAAAAAAAAAAAAACAAAACAACAAAAAAAAAAAAAAAGAAATACCTGACTCAGGAGCTGAGCAACTTCTTGTTGAGATATAGCATCGTCAACAGATTTCTAAGTTTGGGATGATTTTGTCAAAGGTTTTTTAATTGGCAAATGGCACTCTGGTGCTAGCTTTCCTCATTGTTCTCACTGCATGCCTGGCAGCAAGCACTTGAGAGAGGAAAGATGTATGTCAGCTGACAAAATAAATCTGAGATGATATATTCTGAAATGATGGGAATAGCATGGAGCAAGAGTTATGGTCATTTCTTGCCCCAATAAGCCTGTATAAAAAACACACAACTCAGTTATTGTATTTATAATCAATATGCCTCGGTTGAGCAGATCTATCACCGTACTAATCTCGTCCCCAGCTGTGAGACCCCTTGCTTCTTGCAGCATCTCCAGGCCATGTGGTTCTGCTCAGTCTTCCTCTGCCCTTCTTCCTCTCTTGTTCCCTACTTTTTCCCTTACTCTAAAACCTCCAGCCCTACCTTTCCCTTCCACTGCCCAATCACAGGCTTTAGCCTATATTTGATCAATAAAAATGGGGAGAAGGTTCACAGGCAATCTCGTGATCCACTCCTCCTAGGGGGAGCTCCTCTTTAGGAAGCAGAATTAGCATCAGAATACAAACAGCATCAGACCAACCCACAACAAGCAAGAGTTGAGCCTGCTGGACACATGGGATCTGCAGTCTGGAAACAAAGAGCCTTAAGACCCACCATAGTCACCCACTTCCTCAACTGCAGCATCACCTCATGAAACTTCAGTAACCTTCCAAAACAGCATCACTAGTGTTCAAGCACAGGAACCTGTGGAGGTTGGGGCGCATTCCACATTCACATTCTATCACTAAAGTTTTGAAGTAGACATCTCTCTTTAGGGGGGTTTGAGCTTGTGAACCAGGCAACGCAAAACTTGTAGCTCTCTAGAGTAACCAGGTGCTACCTCAGTCATTACTTATGCAGCAAGACACTGGCTGGGTGACAGGAAAGGACACAGTGTACACAGGTATAAAAGCCTGACTATGATGTACCTACGAGGCAGAAAGACACGTAACTATGCCAAGAGAGAGTACATGGTCTTCAAATTGCTCCTATATCCTACCTTTAAGCCACCAAACAAAAATATGCTAGAAATAAAATGAGAGAATGATCCCATCTTCAAAATAAGAGTCTGTGATCAACACAGGAATAAACAAGAGGGAAGAAAAAGCAAAGAAGAGACTTGAGAAATATTGGAAGGTTTATTTTTAAAAAATGAAAGAAAGTGCTTTGCTCTGCCCTGATATAGAAGGATGCCACCAGAACAAAATTCTCTTACAGTTAATTCAATGCTATATGCAATAAGATTCCACAGAGTTTTATCCTGTCCTTGTGAAGATGAAAATAATGCCTTAGTTTGACAAACAACAAAACCACACCTAACTAAGCATCACTTATAAAACACACACACAGACAGAACTAGAAAACAACTGTAAGCCAGAGTTCAAAAACAAACCCACACATAGAAAGCCAGCGCATAACGGGTATAACTCTTCACATTATTTAATAAATGCATTAGTCAGTGAGGCAGTTTGACAGTTTGGGCTAGCATTTTACAACAGGCTCAGAATAAATCCCAGATGTATAAATACTTAGTTACATGAAAAAGAAATAGAAAGAAAGAAAGAAAGAAAAAGAAAGAAAGAAAGAAAGAAAGAAAGAAAGAAAGAAAGAAAGAAAGGAAGGAAGGAAGGAATGAAGGGAGAAAGAGAGAAAGAGAGAAAGAAAGAAAGAAAAAGAAAGAAAGGAAGGAAGGAAGGAAGGAAGGAAGAAAAGAAGAAAAGAAGAAAGGAAGGAAGGAAGAAAAATTATGACTTCTCTTTCTTATTTTATTTTCCTTAATGTAGAAGACTTTTTATTCTCCTCAGCCTGCCACAAACTCACAAGCTTGCTGCCTCTGACTCTAGTACTCCCAAGTCCTGTAATTACAGGCACATGTCACCATGCCCCGCTGAGCACAACAACTTTTTTCAGAATGACTTGAAGCCCAGATGTCATTCAGAAACACATTTCACTCTGCTGGGATCCCAAAAGACAAACAGCACTACAAATTTACAAGTAAAGATAAAGTACAACAACTCACTGAAAGGAAAAAATATATATATTTAGAATACATCAGTAAATTCTTAATTTTTTTTTGATGTGTGAACAGCTGGAATCAATTAGAAAAGAACCAACAAGATACAACATGACACAGACTAGCCTGCCTGTTTTAAATACACTTGATAAAGAACTACTTGATGTACAAAGGGAGCAGTCTCCCAGCCCTAACAGCCTATGATTGCTAGCAAGCAGGACTGCTACCTAGCTGGTGAGCATCTGAACAGTCATTTTTACTGCTTGTGCCTGATGCTCAGTGACAGGTCTCTTCCAATTATTTTAAGTGGCATCTCTGCAAATAGGTGAAGACAACAATCCCCCAAAACTATGCATCAGAGTTTATCAACCTCTGCAACACTGACATTGTAGAGCAGACAATTCTTTGAGAAGTGACTTTCCTGTGCTTCGTAGAATACATAATAGCATCCCTGGCTCTTAGCCACTGGATACTAATAGAAGCAACTCTTAATACCCCAGTCTTATTAGGTCTAGATTAGGTCGTGACCGGCAAGGATCAAATGACCTCACAGGGTTACCTAAGACCATTAGGAAACATAGATATTTATGTTCTGATTCATAACAGAAGCCTAATTACAGTTGGTTTTGAGGCTCCACAACACAAGGTATTAAAGGGTCATAACTTTAGGAAGGTTGAGAACCACCATTGTAGACAGTGCCAGCTGCTGCCCTGCTGCTGACAAGTGATGTATTTATAACATTCCAGGCAAAGTGTTATGAAGGCAAGTAAGGCTGGGTGAGAAGGGCGAGTGAGCTGAAGAAGGAGTCTTGCACTGCTTTTCACCGGGGGAGGGAGGTGAAAGCTTTCTGCCAGGACAGAACTGAATGTGTGAGCCCCTGCTGACATACAGCCCAGAGAATTCCAGGCAGAAGAAACAGCAAGAGCAGAGACCCTGGAATGTGCGCTTAAGGAGGACCACAGGATGCCAGCAGAAAGGCAAGAAAACAAAAACAAAAAGGAATTTACCAGTAGAGTCAGAGAGGAAACCTGGGGCCAGATCTTGTAGGCTTTTGTAGGTCACAGAAAGAGAATTCTGAATATTTATATTGGGTAAAACAACAGTCAGCAGGGGGAATTTTGGAGAAGACCAGAGTAGGATCTAGCTTATGCTAACAGGGGAGAAATGAGTAAAAAAGAAAAAAAATAGCCAAAGATCTCATGAAAAAGTAATCAACTTCGATTTAATTAATTCAAAGAACTTTAAAATTTTGATGTAGCACTTTTTTCCTCTTGGGACATGAAGATTAGAAAGCTGAAATATCAGAGCTTCCTAAGGGAAACAAACGCCCTTTTCTGTTTTCCATGGAAGTCAGAGAGCATCTGTTGGCAAGAGAATTTGTCAATACCTATTTAAATTTAAAAACCGATTTGGACATTGCATTAGCAAGAAACTTAATGCATAATTCTGCTTGCACATATGTGTGAAAACATATCGTAAAACTGACTATAGTATTATATTAAAGTAGCAAAAACTAGCATTTCATTCAGTGGCTAATATTGGACTGATCGTAGGAGCCATAACAAAACAATTAATAGTTGTTCAGCAATAAGGAATTTAAGGTAAGTCTGTGTTAGCTGATACATCAAGATCTCCAAAACATTTTAGACTCTAAGACTAAGCTTCGTCCAAAGCAGCTTATAGTGTAAAGCCACTGTTTCTTTACACACATGTGCTTGCTCTAAACCAACTTGCTTTCTTCATGGCTCCAACTAAGTACTCTGTGCCCTACGATTTTTATTGAGCATAAGAAAATATGTTTTCTAAGGAACGATTTCTTTTGTCTGGAAGCTTCATTTTATTAATCATTGTTAATTTCTTCTAAATGCATACTGGTGAACTCTGTTTAATTTTTTTTATCCCATGTACAGGCCTGAAGGTATATATGTGCATTACATACATGCAATGCCTGGCTCCAAAAGATGACAGAAAAGATGTCAGACTACCCGGAATCATTATTACAGTGGTTTTGAGTCTAGGTGCTGTAGATGGAACCCAGCTTCTTTGCAACAGTATCAAGTGTTGTAACTACTGATCTTTCTCTCCAGCCCTAAGAACTCTGCTTTTTAAACACACTATAAAATACATTGTTTAGGTATAATTTTCTAGTTAAACATAGTAACTTTTCAAATCAAGAGTCAATATTTCTGTAGAACACTTAAGGCTATTGTCCTGTGGGCTTGTCTCCTAGGCAAAGGACCCATAGCAAATCCTGATGCCTTTGGCTCTCCAGGTTACTATGGTTATTTCTCTAAGGCTTTTTTTTTTTGCATGCACTCTGGCTTCTACTCCTCTGAGACTGGTGAGCAACTGCTTTTAGGCTCTAAGTGCATCTACCTGCCTAGCCTTCTGCCAACAGTTAAAAGGTCTGACAAACAGGAGCAACAAGAATCTGTGGGAAATGCTAGTGTAATATTTACAAAAAGGAGAATTTATTAAAGAGCTAGAGGACTCGGGTGCCTGCTATGGGATAGTGTCTTCTAGACGGACAGCAGTGCTGTACCCATGAGATGTCAACAAAAGTTTGCCTAAGCATAACCTGTGTCATGAGCACACCAGGTGGCATGTCAACATAGGTGGGAGAAATCTTACAAGGACCCACAAGGTCTGAAGAGCTACAGATTCTTGGCTAATGGCGGCTGAGGAGGAGAGAATTTGTTTTCTAAGACCAGTGAGAGGCTATTCAGTCTCAGGTGGTTAGCTTTAAACCTACACTCATACAAGCAACTCAGGAGGCCATGCATGAAGAGGGGAGGGTGGAAGTGACAACATAAATACTGTTTAGTCATGTATGAAGTTCTCAAGAAAAATCTGAAAGAAGATTCTCAATAAAAGCTAGGCATACTGGCAATTCTCTATAATACCAGTGCCGGGGAGACAGAGATGGACACATCCTTGAGGCTTTGGGATAGCCAGACCAACCTATTCATCAGGTCACAAAACAAGGGGGACAGCATCTGAGAAATGATACCTAAGGCTGTTGTGTGGTCTCTCCATACACACACATGAACATTCAGACCAGACATATACTTTTTAAAGATGTTTAATAACTGCATTGGTGCTCTTTGCTCCCATCGCTCATCTCAGACACCAGCAGACACGCCGGCTTTCGGACCATGGCCAACCTCGAGTATACCTTGATTGCCAAATGGTGTACAGCACAAGAGTGTAGTGGGCAAGATCTCCAAGCGCTCAGAGCAGAAGAGGTTCTGCTTGGTGGCCATGAAGTTCCTTTGGGGTTGGTTCTGAAGAATACCTGAAGCAGCACTACGCTGAGCATCCTTTCTTCCCGGGGATGGTGAAGAACAGGAGCTCAGAGCCCATGGTCTAGGAGGGGCTCAGTCTGGTGAAAACAGGCCGAGTGATGCTGGGAGAGGCCAATCCTGCTGATTCTAAACCAGGCACTATTCTTGGGGATTTTTTAGCATTCAAGTTAGCAGGGACATCTTTCACAGCAGTGATTCAGTGGAGAGTGCTAAGGAGGTCTGTCTATTGCTTAAGTACTGATTAAGTCTTGTACTCAGGACTGGGTTATAAAGCAGACATGGATAAACCAGAGTCCTTTTTGGCATTACTGATGGGTTCCTAGACACAGCTCCCCATCCCACTGAGTGGATGGATCATCTTTTCTAAAACAAAAAAGACTTTGGAACTGGGGTGAAAAAAAAAAAAACTGCATTGCATTCTGTTTATAAATAAAACATAAAATTTGGTAGACATTGTTATGATGCTGTGTTTTATTGTGTAATGGTGGGGTGATTATGGGTTTTCTATAGCCTCAGGTTTTGTGAACAGATGTGTGTGCTTAGCTTACAAGATTTATCAATTCCATAATTTATTAAGTAAGTAATAATGTATAAAGTAAGTTATATTTTGCTATTGGTCTTCAGGGGGCCCATTTTTATAAACCTAGGTCAGATTTAGGTCAAGATACATTAGACCATCTGCAGTTTGGGAGTTGGGAAAGGTGTTTTGCTCTGGGTTTTGTTTTGTTTTTGTTGAGATAGGGTCTTATGATGTAGCCCTGGCTGTCTTGGAACTCACTATATAGACAGTGTTGCCCTAAATTACAAAGATAATTCTGTCCCCCAGATAAGGAATTAAAGGCATGTTTGACAACATCTGGCTCCTTTATAGTTTACAAAGATCTTACAGTTCCTCATGTTGTGATGGCCACAAACCATAAAATTATTTCACTGCTACTTTATAACTGTAATTTTGCTACTGTTTTGAATTGTAAACATTTTTGGAGACAAAAGTTTACCAGCAGGGTTACGGCCCACAGATTGGGAGCCACTGTTGTACTGGTTTCTCCTCACTGTTCTTAAATATTGCTTTCTGACCCTGACTCCCACCTCGGCCTGTGTATTTGTGTCTACTGTGAGAGGCTAACCTGGGCTCTCAAAACATTAGGGTGTTTTCACAAGAAGTATTACACGGTCTAGAGGTCTGCCTGTCAGGTTTTTCTGATGTCCAAACTCATTTCATGCTTTTTCTAACCTTTATTTTCTGATTTTTATTTCTAACATCTATTTCAGAGCAATTTTCTAGCTAAAACCTTTTCTGATTGGTTGACATCTTCTGGGTGAGTAACGGTCAGATTTCTGTTTGGCCTTTCACTTCCTTCAGCTGCAAGCAGATAAACAAACACTGCAGAGGAAAAAACAGATGTTCACAATCAGCCCAAATAACATATGGCTTTGGGGTGTGTGTGTTTGTGTGTGTGTGTGTGTGTTCTTAGGCTGCCAATGTCAGTAGTGGAGCTGAAGTGTAAGTTAATATATGTGAATATCTGCTACCAAACACAGTTATTCTTCTACTAACTGTATCAAAATAGTATCAAAATGATCATTCAGGCTCCCTACTCTTTAAAGACTGATGTGATCCTATTGGGTTTTCTTAAACGCTAATTTGGTAAAATCCTGTTTTCCATTTTATTTAAGGAATTTGATAAATATTATCATACAGAGCAAATTCTTTAGTTGGTTAAATCAAACCCTTCATGAAGGAAATGGTTGTTGTGCACACAGTTGTGACCTGCAGAGCAGTGGCCCCGGAGTTAAGATCACTGCGGCACCTACCAACCAGCCACATCTTTCCCTTGGAACAGACCCTAACGATTCTCGCCTCATGTACATTACTTCCTTCCACTGCAAAGTCTTGGCGACCTCTGCTTTGCTGAGTATGTTCAGGTTCTACATAGACGTCTCCTTCAAACTCTCCTGTGCTTCAAAAACACACTAATTGTATTAGCCTCTCTCTTCATTGCTACAACAGAATGGGTGGGTAAGAATGGGACCAACTTAAGAGAAGTTAATTCTGGCTCACACTTCAGGGTAAAGTCGAGGAGTGCATGGCCACAAGAATGTGACATAGCCAGTCACATTGCACCCACAGTCGGTGTCTTAGTCACGGTTTCTATTCCTGAACAAAACATCAGGACCAGGAAGCAAGTTGGGGAGGAAAGGATATTATTCAGTTTACACTTTCATATTACCATTTATCTCCAAAGGAAGACAGGACTGGAACTCAAGCAGGTCAGAAAGCAGGAGCTGATGCAGAGGCCATGGAGGGATGTTACTTACCAGCTTGCTTCCCCAGGCTTGCTCAGCCTGCTTTCTTATAGAACCCAGGTCTACCAGCCCAGGGATGGCTCCACCCACAGTGGGCTGGACTCTCCCCTAATGATCACTAAGTGAGAAAATGCCTTACAGCTCGGGCATCTTATCTCAAACTGAGGCCTCTTTCTCTGATGATTCCAGCTTGTGTCAAGTTGGCACACAAAACCAGCCAGTGCAGTCAGGAAGCAGACAGCAATGGATGCTGGAGCTCAGCTCATTTCCTCTTTCTACTTAGGGACCCCAACTAACAGTATAGTTCCATTAACACTTAAAGTAGGGGCTCCCTCCTCAAGTATCCCAGTCTAGAACCTCTCTTCCAATATAACCAGAGTTTTCTCTACTAGGAGATTGTAGATCCTGTCACCTTGACAATCATTAATAAACCATCATATTAACAAACAGGAACTAATGAGTGTATGACTAGGGTACTGTTCGAGGAAACTCAGTCTCTTTAACATGTCAATCTCCTACTTGAGTAAGGTTGTAAGTTCGGAGTCTTTCATATATTCAGTTATATAAATGACATCAGTTGGTGCTTCACATATGATAAACCAATATCAATTGTACAAAACATGAGATAGCTACACGAAACCTCCAAATTAGTACTAGAATAGGCAGGACTGCTATTGTTGCTTTTCATGTGAAGACCTATTTTTCTCTGCTGGGAAAAGGAAAACATGCAAATTGTACATCTTCTCATGAAACTATTGAGAAGTGGTAATAATGCTGTCATCTTTCTGAAGCCTTGAACATCCTCGATTATATAAAAATTATGCTTTTTAGTACACTAAAAGAATAGGTTCTGGAAGTTAAGACATGTATTTCCAAAATACATAGGAAGTTCCTTGAAATCTAATTTTAAATCATTACTTTGTGATCGACTCTAATAACTGGTAATTACTGATAAATATGTAATTTATCATGGGCTGTATCACATTATCTGCTCTAACCAAACACGGTTCTGCACATTTCTGTGTTTCTTTTCAAATGAGGCAGGTTCTTCAAAGCCACAAAGGAATAAATCATTCAGAGCCAGATTTTTATCTCTGTACTTTGAATGTGTTCCTCTTCTAGAACTTCCTTTGAAGTAATGACAGGATGAAAAATTGAAAAGGGAAATGGCAGACGGAAATCAGAAATTTGCTGCTGCTAGTTAACATTATTGGGAAGTCAGTCTCCCAGCTTCAAAGGAGGAAGAAGGAAATTGGAGAGGAAAGGTCTGGAGAGAAAAAGTAACAGCTTTGAATGAGAGATTAAGCAACTTAATTTAATTGCACAAGTAAGAAGCCAGGTTCCTGAGTTGGAGATTAACATCACAATCTTTGGTGCCGCAAAGATGACTCAAAGTCTGCCACAAATAAATAGTAGTCAAGAAAGAAGAAACTGGATGGCCTAAGAATCGGGTCAGAGTCGCCATAGGCATTGCCTTATACCTGGAGAAAAGAGGGGGAAATAGCGCTCAAGAAACACTGCAAAGAAGGCAGAGGCAGCTCAGAGACCGACTGGTACAGATGGAAAGGAAGGAAGGAAGGAAAGAGGGAGGGAGGGAGGAAGGAAGGATGGAGAGAGGAAGGGAAGGAGGAAGGAAGGAGAGAGGAAGGAAGGAAGGAAGGAAGGAAGGAAGGAAGGAAGGAAGGAAGGAAGGAAGGAAGGAAGGAAGGAAGGAAGGAAAGGAAAGGAAAAGAAGAGAAAAGAAAAAAGAAAATTCCAAACTATGTGTGTGGCCAGGGAGCTGTGGGACAGGGAAGAGCCGGCCTGGATCTAGAGTTGGGTCGAGGCTGCCCAAACCTGGGAAATCTTGACCTGAGATGAGCTGGAGTAGAACCACGCCCCTCTGCCCTGGGTCTGCATGTTCTCTACTATGTGGCCTCGTGATCCCTTGTCCTGTCAGGCTAAACTTCCTTTCCTTTATAATGTCACGTGCTGCATCACCTGCCTTTCTTCCCCATGCAAATGTGGCATCCTCAGTACCCTGGTCCTGTCAATGATGCACACTCACCCCATATTCCCTGCTCAACACCTCAAAGGTTTATTAAATAGGCTTTTTTTCTCTCAATAAATATAACCAGTTCTCTGAACCTGCTCTCAGGCATGTGTGTTCTTAATCCTCACACACACCGCTGACCAAGATCCTGCCTGCAACCACCCATCCTAGCTAAGCTTCTCTCCCCAAGTCCAGCCTGGTGCTCAATAGCCTGGCTACCCCAGGGGAAGAAGAGACGTGACCTGTAACTATGATTTTATTTAGCTATTTTGCTGTAGGAGGGGGGGGAGGGAGGGAGGGAGGGAGGGAGAGAGAGAGAGAGAGAGAGAGAGAGAGAGAGAGAGAGAGAGAGAGAGAGAGAGAGAGAGAGAGAGAGAATCATAGCCTAGATAAAGTAGAGGATAAGAATTAATCTACTCTACTACAAACGTTTCCTAGGGCCACTGTATTCCCATAAACTTTGAAGGCTGAAAACACCAGAAATTTATTTTCCCACCGTTTAGAAGGCTAAAAGTCTGAAATCAAGCTGTCAGCATGGCCTGCCCTCCCGGGGTGATTCCAGAGAAAAATCACTGCCAACCTTTCTTAGCTTCTGAGACTCTGAGCAATCCTCGAGTTCCCTGCCCCGCCCTGCCATGCCCCGCCCACCCTGCACACCCCTCCCCCCGCATCCTCTGATCCTCACCCCACCACCACATATCCTTTGTGCGTTTATTCATCTGCAGTTCTTATTTTTAAAAATCTGTCATTAGATTTAGGGCTCACTTTATTCATGCTGCTCTCCTCTCAAGATCGTGCCCGAACATACCGACAGCCACTCTAGGTCAGGTTAGCGTTGGAAGTTTGGATGAGCCTGAGTATTGGGCAAACACCTCTCAAACCACTTCCTACACCCATGGGAACAACCCTACTATTTCACCCCCATGCTTTTATGGCTCTTAAGGAGAATGCTACAGTTCTGCAGTTTCTGGGTTTTGCAAAGATGCAGAAGGAACCTATCTTCATTCTAAGGCTCAAACAGGAAAATAATGTCCCCAGTGCTACAGTAAGGATGTAAAATGACAAACAGAGTTCTTGGCTTAAATAAAGTGACACAGGCATGAAAGGAAGGTCAAGGTCCAATTTCCTCTGAGCTTTGCTCTTCGGCACAAACCTTCCTTTGAGTAATGTTTGCCATGCATTCTTCTGACATAGTTTTCCTTACTTGTGAGAGACAAGTCCTGCTTTTCTTACTAAAAAAATATTAATTAAAATAGAATTATATTATTCTCCTTATCCCTCAAACTTTCCCATGTCCTCACTCTCTTCTTCTGAAATTAATAGCCTCTTTCAAAATTATTATGGTTACATATAGAAAATACATAAATATATAAACACAACCTGCTGAGTCTGTTTAATGTTGCTTGTATGTATGTGATTTCAGGGCTGACCACTTACTTGCATTGGACAACCAATTAGAGAGCTCAACCCTCAGAGAGGCTAATTCTCTTAGTAGTCATTAGTTGCCTATAGTTTTTGCCTAGGGATGGGACCCTATGAAATTCCCTCCTTCCCATTGGCATGTCAACTGATACAGTCATTGTTCAGGTCCTGTTTAGGCAGCCATACTGGTGAGGCATCATGGGTAAGGCTTTCTTGTCATTTCTAGGAGTCACAATCTCACAGCAGATATTCCTGGTTCTCTCTCACTCATACCATCTTCTCTTCTCCCATGATTTTCCCTGAGCCTTACTTAGGTGCAGGAGTTGTAGACATATTGGTTGGAGCTGAGTCTACGTGCTCTGTTAATCTCTGCATTGTGAACTGTTGTGGTTATCTGTAAAGACCCCCATTTGCTGAAAAAAGAAGCTTCTTTGATGAGGGCTAAGAGTCATACTTATCTGTGGGTATAAGGGGAAGTTTTAGAGTGTAACTAGAAATTATGGTGGTTTAGGAAAGTGATGGTAGCAGGTTCTGCTTTTAGATTTGTAACTTCACTAGCACTGGGTAGTTGGCCAAGTTTCTACTACCAGACATTATTTCCCTTCTATTAAGTGAGTCTTAATTCCAATCAGACAGTCGTTGGTTACTACCAAGATATGAGTACCACTATTGCCCCTTTAGGGGAATTTTGCTATGCTGGTCATTGTAACAGTTCATGGACATCAGAGGTGGGAAAGACCACTGCTTGCTTCCCTGCCTTGGCTGTTTACCAGCTTCTAGTCCTATGAAGGCTAGACTGCAGGAAGGAAGTTTTCAGATATCCCCAGCTCAGATCTTTCTGTATCCTCATCACTAGGGATTTGCATTCAACCTCTGAAAGAAAATCAAGGACAAAAGCAATAGCCTACATTGTTTTAGAAGTCACTTGGACTACTCTGACCACCCACTCAAACTGAGGTTTCTCAGGCCAGATACTGGAGTTTTTGTTAGGTAGTCTATGGCTCTTGTATGGAGTATTGTCAACTCATACTTCATTTATGTGTGGACATTTGTTGTGTATAATTTTATGTACAAATAAAACAATATGATTCCTTGAAGCTTTATGAGATATCCTTGATTTTATTCATCATGAAAGACAGCATATAATAAAAGATAGACTATAATTCCACAGACATGTTATCTCATTTCATAAAACAAAAGCCTTTTTTTCTTAATTAGTGTTCAAAATGTACGAACAGTTATCTCTATTTATTGCTTTATTCATTCTGTTTTAGCATATCTAAGCATAACTAGTATATTTTCTCTGAAGCATTCTAATTGTTTATTAATATAGAATAGAGTCTGGAGGACTGTTAAGATTTTAGTTTAGAATTCTTTTTGAAGTTTGCACAAAATGGTGGGTTTTTAAATTTTTCATCACAATTTTACCATGATTTTTATTCTTTATTCTTGACTAAAAGGAGGTCTCATTACAGGAAGGAATTTTAGAACTATCTTCTTAGTCTTTACCGCTTTCCCACTGTCATGTAGCACATACACACTACTACCACCACCAACAACAACAACAACAAAAACCCAATTACATCGCTGGAAAAACCGAGTAAGCTTTTTCAAAGCAAGGTCATATTTATTCTGCTGTCTCGGTTAAACAAGAACAGAGGACAGAGAATACCAGCGGCTAATGGTATAGACATAAGTAAAACTCTGGCCCTGCCACTCAAGTGTTGAAGATGATAGGAGTGAACAAAGAGCTGTGAAGTACATTATATGATGCTCCGAACAGTGTGGGTGTTTACATATTGCTATTATGACATTTGCATATTACTCTTACAGACAAGGTGCCAGAAGAAGGTGTCACTGGGAAGTGACATTTCAGCTAAATCTGAAAGGATAAGAACAACTTGGCCAAGCAGAGGGTAGGTTGGCAGAGAATGATCTAGACAAATAGACTGCTGGGTTAATGAATGCTCTGTGCTGTGCTCGGAAAACGGCACAAATTGTATTGTGCCGAAGAGCAGGATGTGTGCAGGTAGAATATAAGAAGAAAGGGGGTATGAGGGATAAGCAGATTGAGTTGAGGTTTTATTGTGATTTATTTAGGTGGTAGGGATAATATTTTTATAAATACTAATCCAGATACTGCAGCATCTCTGTAAAAGCATTTTTACTCACATTCCCCCATTTCCAAAGCCAAGCCATAAGACCTATGAACTCAGGACAGTGGAAATACTACAAATAAAGTAACTTTGGTTAGCTTTGAGTCTCAAAGATTATTTTTAACGTCTTTTGGAAGATACTATTTGAGAGAGCCATGCTTTCTAAGAGATATAACAGGGTGTGCTGAATTCTTTGACCTTTCCCCTGAATACTTCAAAAGATTAGCCTATATAGTTTGTGTCTGAGAGAGCTCATTTAAGCATAAAGCTCCAACTCAAAGAATCTATGCCTTTTTCATCTCTGTGGGCTACAGCAGAAAGGAAAGAGACAGGAGGCGTGAGGAGGGTAGTGCCCAGAGCATCTTTTCTCCTGACCTACTCAGGCTCTGATGCAGTAGCGCTGGAGGGGTGGTAACACTTGGAAAAAGAGGCCAAGGACACTGCCTGAGAAACAGCGGCAAGGAGGTCAGAGGCCTAGAAGAACCCCACTCATGTCTTCACTGCAGTGAGCAACATGGTACGAGTTCAATACAAATGCTGCGAAGAACTATTGATGTAAGACCAGTTGGTATGAGATCAATACAAAAGTTACCAAGAACTAATAATATATGACTACCTTTCACTTTGTAGAAAGTTAGTAGAAAAAATGAAGGGTAGTCCACATCTCAGTGTCCTGGAAGATCCTACCAATTGTATCAAACACATCAAAATGGGGAGAAAAAGAAAAAAAAAAAAAACTGACTGGGGAGGTCACCAAATCAGCATAGTCTAGGTCATAGAATACAATGTGGGAAGACTCTAAGATCTAAAGCAAATGCCAAGACTTGAGCATCCTGTTTGATGGTCACTGGTACGGGAGAATATCCACAACAGATCAGCCGACCAGCTGAGGCACTGATGTGGAGCTGGAGAGAGGAACAAGACCAGCAGAGATTTCAGAAGGGACTTTGTCATCGAGCGCAATGTGGCAAACAGTCAGTGCACGAAGATATGAAGAAGGCTCTGAAGTGGAAAAGAGAGACATATGAGGAACAGAGTGGCAGGAGTTGGCGGCAAAGTGGACAGAGGCCATTTACCCAAGAGGAGGATAGTTTTGAGTGTGAGGTGAAGGGTAGCCCAGAAGGAACAAAATGGAAAACAGGGAGACAATGTGTAAAAAATGAAAAAAAAAAAGACATTTTTGATAAAATAGTATACAGTTTAGTATATCGATTCTTGAGTCACGGTTATGCCTGGAACACATACTTGGGAATATGTACACAGCACCAGCCATAAATACAGGCATCTGTTTTCTCTAAAATTTTATTATGTATGATACAGCTACTCTTTGTAACTAACAGTTGGAAAACTCAGCATCTATACAAACTTCTGATTTTTTTCCCCCTGATCCAAACCATAGCTAAAAGCCACATGTTCTCCCTTTATTGAATAAAACAAATATAATTCAGAGTAAAGTAGAAATAAGAACATCTGATTATATATTCAAAACACCTCAGAGCTAAAAGATCAGAGTTTATGGCACTCCCAAGCATCCTCCAAATACATGCAGCTCTCTGTCAAGAAAATCTAAGTGCTGACCACTCAGTATTGGATAACTGGGAGGCAAGGAGTGGGGGATCTTGCCTGAGGAATCCTATTTCTCCCACTCTCATAATTTCTTAGTCACCAGAAGTTCAAGGGTCATCTCTGACGTCATATACATGCAAGTAACATTATACAGCATGACCAGGTTGCATGTTTATATTTATAAATATATGTATACACACACATACATCTCAACAGTTTTTAAAAATGAGATTTGAGATAGATAGAGGAGGCCCCTGGAAGGGGTTGAGGGGGCCAAAGGGGGAAAATGATGTAACTATTTTAGTTTCAAAAAATCTTTCATTAAAAAAGAAGTAATGTCAAATCTAAGTGAAGATATTTTGGGGTTTTAAATAACTAGAGGTGGTACGAGAGAGAGAGAGAGAGGAGAGAGAGGAGAGAGAGAGAGAGAGAGAGAGAGAGAGAGAGAGAGAGAGAGGAAGGGAGAGAGAGAGGAGAGAGAGAGAGAGAGAGAGAGAGAGAGAGAGAGAGAGAGAGAGAGAGAGAGAAAGAGAGAAAGAGAGGAGAGAGAGAGGAGAGAGAGAGAGAGAGGAAGGGAGAGAGAGAGGGGGCAACTTGCATCTGTCCCTTGCTATAGTCCCATCCGTATGATAACAGGATACCTGCTTGTCTTGTTAGAACCCAGAGTTTATTGGGTCTCTGAAGAATCATTTCATTTATTCTGATTGATGTCTAACTTGAAAACTGCAAAGTTACGGGCTGACATACTTTAAGTGTTTTAAAAGTGATATACTGCATGCACGAGTGAATAGATAAACATGTCACCTTTCTCTATTTTAATTATGAGTTATTTTTAGAAGCCTTTGCAATAAGACAGATGTGTTTTTTAAAATATACATTATTTTAGTGTTACCAAAACATGATTACTAGTCAGGATTGGATGACTTTAATAATTGGTATCAGAGAAGGGATGACAGTAAGGGTTCAGATCCTACTGTATGTGTTCAAACCCAAAATATTTAGATAATCTCATCGTGAGATTTTATTCCATTTCTCAGATACAGGCACCTAGGAAACAAGGCTGATGCAATTCTCAGAAAAATCCACCAGGGAAAATAACATCTCCAAAACAAACAAAGCAGATGAATACAGCCCAAGGACTTAAACCCAGTATTAACTCTAAAACTGATGCTGGGTCACAGTGGAAAAATGATCTCAGTATAACCATGTTAAACCACTCTGTCTGGGCTCTGTAGTGATTACAAGACTCTATCCTTTATCTGAAATTTGAGAGCAAGAGTTATTTGTCTTTCTTGGTCCAACAAAGTAGCGTTGTTTTTCTGTAAGTGTTCCAGTCAATAAGGTAATAAAAGAGAAAGTGTCCTCAAGGGGTATATTGAGAAAATCTCCTACTTTGGTTGTTCCCACCTACAAATGTTAATACAAGATTAATGTTCACAATTCATCCCACAGGATGCTTGTGGGTTTGAATAGTAATGTTCTTCTGAGAAACAGTCACATTGTTTTTTTGCTCCTACCTTTTAAAAGAGAAAAAAAAAATGTGTAAAGGTAGAGAAAGTTTCATTAAAAACCTTTCACTAAATTGTATTCTTGAACATCCACCAAACCGTTATGATGAAGTAATCATTCACTAGTTATCATGGAAAAGGGGCTTTAATTTGAAGTAGCTTTCTAGAAGCATAAGGAGTTCTCAGTCTATCATTGCTCTCTAGTTTAAAATGTTAATATATGATAATGAATCCACTTTCTGAATGACTAACAGTAAGTAATCACTCTGGTATTTGTCCCTTTTAAGGCATCTGATAAAAATTTTGTTCTGTGAATTTGGCAAGATCTAAAAGATCTTGGGAGCCTTTCTGTATTTACAATTTGTATGCATAATTTAGACATATATACTGTCTTCTTACATAGATCAGGATAGCAACCGCACAGAGTACTAAGGAAATGTGGGAGCCTTAATAGAACATGGAGAACTTTATAAGTTGTTTACTAGGAATCCCGAATAAAACTGAGTTCTGAAGCATAAAAGAAGTCATGCTAAAAATAAAAGGAAGATGTAGCTGGTGTCCGTTCGTTTCTCTCTGACCTGGAGCTTTAGAGATCTGATTAGACAGGCTCCTTGGGGAGCCCCTGGGTCCTCCTAGTTCTAGCATGTACTACCAGACTGCTTTGTACTTGGATACTGAGGATCTGAACTCTGATCTTTCTGCTTGTGTACCAACTGTACAGCCCCTACAACCTATTTCTTTTACCTCCATTTTTGTTTTCAATCATTATTTCCTTTTCTCTTTCCTTTTTAAGACATATTTCACTAAATACAGTGACCCTCCAGCTTCTTTCATTTTGCTAAAAAACATGAGTTATTATCCTTTTCTATAGGTGAATAATATTTTGCTGTGTATATTTTCCCCATTTTCACTTTATTTCTATATTTCTATTCATTTATTACTGAGTATCTAGGCTTATTCTGTATATAATGCTAGATCATAGGCTGTTGCAGTACTTGGTAAATCTGTACATAGACTACTAGAAATATGGCAGTCATGTATACAAGCATGCATTTCTCATGTGTGTGTGTGTGTGTGTGTGTGTGTGTGTGTGAGAGAGAGAGAGAGAGAGAGAGAGAGAGAGAGAGAGTTAATACTATCTAACTATTTATAATGATATTTCCCACTCTGACTTAAAATACTCTAAGATTTGTTCTGGTAGATAAACATTTCTATACTCTTTGATCACTTCGGTCCAGGAATTATAAATTTGTTTAGTCACATATACTATGGAAATTAAGGATTTTTGTTTGTTTAGGTTGCTATTGTTATGGTGAAACACCATAACCAAAAGTAAGTTGGAAAGAAAAGGCTTTATTTGACTTATGTTTCATATCCATAATTCATCAATGAAGGAAGTTGGGACAGACACTCAAACAGGGCAGAGACCTAGTGGCAGAGCTGATACAGAGGCCATGGAGGGGTGCTTCTTCCTGACTTGCTCTCTATGGCTTGCTCAGCTGCTTTCTTATAGAACCCAGGACCACCTACCCAGAAGTGCCCCCATCTACAATAAGCTGGGTTCTTCCACATCTATCACTAATTAAGAAAATGTTCTACAGGCTTGCCTGCAGTCCAATCCTATTGAGACATTTTCTGAATTGGGGTTTCCTCCCCTCTAATGACTCTAACCTGTGTCAAGTTGACATAAAATTGGTCAGCAAAGAATTTAAATGGAAGGGAGGAAGAGTCCCAATCTCCTGAACCTGTAATGAAAAGAATATCCTGGAGGAAGAGGGAATCAAAAGAATAAGAGAAGAACTTGAGATGTTCTGGTGCTGGTTTTGTTGATGAAGGAGGAAGTTACTAGAAAGTTTCTAAAGTTGAGAAGCTTCTAAAGTTGCGAAAGGCACGGACAATCTCCAGTAGACTCTCCAGAAGAAAGAACAATTATCACCCACATTCTTATTTTAATCCAGTTCTTAGAGTTTTACTACTGTGAACAGACACCATGACCAAGGCAACTCTTATAAGACAATATTTAATTGGGACTGGCTTACAGGTTCAGAGGTTTAGTCCATGATCATCAAGGCAGGAGCATGGAAGCATCCTGCAGGCATAGTGCAGGCAGAGCTGTGAGTTTTGCATCTTCATCTGAAGGCTGCTATAAGGAGACTGACTTCCAGGCAGCTAGGATGAGGGCATTAAAGCCCATGCCCACTCCAACAAGGCCACACCTCCCAACAGCGCCAGTCGCTGGGTCAAGTATATAAAAACCATCACACCCAGGATATCTATTTTGGACTTCTGATCCTCAGAAACATTTCAGATAACAAAATAAGCAATAGAAAAGTAACCAAGACATGAGACAACTACGGTAGAGTCCAATATGGATACAAGCACCATGGCAGAAAATCCTAAGGCCTGGACAACCTTGTAGATATTTTGCAAGTAATTACAAGCTCAGGGTTTAAGAGTGCAGTGGTCATATCATGTCCAGAGGACAGTATTCACAAGCTACCCCTCCTCCAGCTTATACATTCTTTCCTTCCTCTCTTACAAGGCGCTCCCTCACCCTTGAAAGTATCCCTTTCAGTATGAGCTTTCAACAATCACTGTCTGCATTTTGACCAGTTAGGAGTCTTCAGAGTAATTGCTGCCTGCCACAGAGAAAAGCGTCTTTGAACAAAGCAGAAGGAAGCACTAATGCATGAGCATTAAACAGAAGCATCTAGAAGGAGTTTTACAGCATAGCATGCTTATGCAGCAAAACAACAGCAGTAGCTTTTCCAGCAACACCCCTGACTGACACAGCCATAGGATTTTCAGGGAGGTGGGGTATAAGACATGAATTCTTTCCTATGGAGCAGACCTCAAATCCAAATAGAAAGTGGTTGGCTGCCCCCTCCACACACACACACAACCATCATGCCACCGTTGTGCACGTCAACAGCATAGTATACAGAGCTCACACCTATAACTGTTGATGACAATTCCCTGGCACTATGCATAGAACCTTCCAGCAGCATGAAACCAAGCTAGCATATGTTTTTGTCTCGTTTCCTGATCGATAACCCCATGCCTTGCAACCTTAGTGCATGTATGCCATTATTTTTAAACAAATATATGCTTTTCTTTCTACCTGAAGGTTAGACAGACTAACTTTTCATCCCAGGAAAATTGTAGTCTGAGCTGAATCTTTCCAAATGTGCTTTCTCATCTAACCTTTCTGGTGCGGGAAGAATGTTAATATTAGACTTGAAAAGATTTGAGCACATTTGTAGTCAAAATGACACCAAAAGTGTCGACTTTCATACCCCCATGCAGTACCAAAAATGGATCAGCAATAGATAAAACATGAAGAGAAGAAGCCAAAAAGATCCAGTCAGACAAAAATGTAAGATAAATATCCTGTGAGTAAAAAGCTAAAGTTCCACAAGTTCCCATGAGCTTAAAATACAAAACTAAACGGTTAAAGTTTAGCTTCTGAAGGTTGACAAGGACAGAAACTATCGTGGAAACATGAAGAGCTAAAACCATACTTGTTGTTCAAAGATGGCATGTCAAGTAGAACCCAACTCTTATTTTTTAAAAGTAAAAAAAAAAAAAGTGTTGTATCTGTTACTCTGGCCATAACTCATGTGAAGTTTCAGGCTTAGGCAGAGAGAAGCAGCATTATAGGTCCCCGTCTACGAAGTAAGCAAGCCACCAACAATACTGCCAAGTCAGCATGTACCAAGGATTCCAAATTAACGTGATAAAAACTGCATGCTTGTTCTTGAAGCCAAGAAATCTGGGCGGAGATAACCAGGAGACTGATGGATAAGTACAGACAGGAAATGTCAGCACAGCACAGAAACACGGGACGGCACAGCTGCCAGTATCCTGGGGAATCCCCCTTGAGGAACCCCACTCAGATAGATACACAACCAAGCAGAGGAACCATAGGAAGCAGAGCAAAGAGGTGAGCTTATTAAGTAGAGATAAGAAATTAGTACAAATTTTAGATTTAAGCACAGGATGGTTAGGGGGAAGCAAAAGACACTGAGACACTTGTGCTCTGTAAAAGCTCATTAAAAAAAAAGGAGTAAGAGCTGTCAATTCATCTATTAATTTACCTGTAATTTGGATGCTTTGAGATGCTACCTTCTGGGTAGGATATGGCTGTTACAATCATGAACATACAGCCATCATGGCTGCCTACAGAAGACCTGCACACAAAAAATGGACATGCACTTAGGGGAGAAACTATTAAGGAAAGGGGACAGGGACATGGAGAAAAAGTGAGAGAGGGTGATTATGGGTAATGAATGATCTCAATGGTAGGCATGCATGCAAAATATCTCACTGTCCTGGATCGTTTTATCAAAGGAAAACCAGGAGGCAGGAACTGGCAAAGGGAAATGTGTGCATTTACAATTTGGTCAGAAACAGGGAGAGAAAGGTTCTTAGTTTCTCTCCACCTTTCCTATCGAAAAGATGGAACCAGAGCCAAAGACATACATATGTGAGTTGAGCTGTGAGACAGGGAAGGCTCCTGGGAGATTGTTCCCCTCTCCTCCAGGGTCAGGGCTTCATTTCATCCTCTCCCCAGGATGGGCTGTCTTGGAAAACATTAATCCTGCAGCGCCCATGTTTACAGGGTCCCTGCTCTCTGGGGCACATCCACTTACATGAGTGGAGCTCGCAGGACTAGAAGCCCCTCTGGGAGAGCCAGTTAGTAGTGGTGAGGGGACACATGGCTGAGGACACTTCTGAACGTCACTATAGGCTGAGTGCCTCACCCCAACCCTCATGTACTGAATTGGTGTTTTTTTAATTGTCCTTAGCAATAAACTTAACTTACTCTAAAACATGTAACCCATTCTTTTGTTCATAACAGTTGCATAACTTCAAATATATTTCTCCCTTATTTTATGTGATTAAGATATACATTTTAGTTATCCTTTAGCTAATTTTTAAAAAATTTTTATTTATTTATTTATTTATCTCAAATACTGCTCCCAGTCCCCCCACTGTCCTTCACTCATACTCCCACACCTTCGCCTCTGAGAGTGCCCCCCCAAATCTCCTTACTCTAGGGAATCAAGTCTATGCAGTATTAGGCACATCCTCTCCCACTGAGGCCAGACAAAGCAGCCCTCTGCCACATACATGCATGGGCCAGTCTCTGGATGCTCTTTGGTTGGTGGCTCAGTCTCTGAGAGCTCCCAGTGATTCAGATTAGTTGGCATTGTTGGTCTTCCTGTGGGATTTCTGCCCCTTCAGGGCCTCTAATCCTTCCCCCAGCATTTCCATAAGGGTCCTCAACCTCCGTCCAGTGTTTGGATGTGAGTGTCTGCAACCGTTCCAGTCAGCTGCTAGGGAGAGCCTCTCCAGGGCCAGTTACGCTAGAGTTAAAAATTAAGTCACAGCACACACACCTTAGCCGAAGGCCTCGTGGAATCAGGATTATCAGCATCACTGGCTTCCACCTCCATGTCAAATCCCACAGGAAGTCCTAGGGCAGCAGCATCTTCTGGACCCTTCCTGAAGGACCAGCCTGAGCTCTTCCCAGGCATAAGTCTCTCCAAATGGTTCGCTTATTCTCCTTCTCACAGTGGGTTTGCTTGTGAGTGGATTTGTGCTCCAGGAATAACCAGCCCCTATTAATGCAGACTTTTGCTAGCTTCAGTCAGTGTTTCCAGACTCGTCAAGTCTCAGCTTGGGGTCTGGAGATGTTTCTCTTTCTGTAAATTTCCCCAAAAGCCTGTCTTATCTTGATAGTTATTTTTATCTTGGCTTTTCATCAGCTACACATTCACTGGGCAAGAAGAAACTGTCAGCACCATTATATTCTCATGGGACCACCATTAAACACGTGATGTGATGCATTGCTGACCAGATACTAGTATATAGCTCGTGGCTATGCAATGTAAATTCATAGAGATGTATCACTTCAGAGATATATGAACATTCTATAAGCTATGCTTCTTTAAATAGATCAAGGAATATTTCTGTCTCCACAGTATTCCAGGGCAGGCAGATTCCATGATGTTATCCAAGAATGGTTGTTTTGGTTTCATCCCCAGCCAGTCAGGACAGGAAGAATTCCAGTGCAAGCATATTTTAAGAGGTTACATCATTTCAACTTAATGCAGTTTTCCCAGATTTAGTCATGCCTTACTGCATGAGAAGCTGAGAAATGTGACTAATCCATGTGGCTACATGCTTAGGCAGGATGAACTGGAGGCATATTAAGGCTCTGGGATCCCACTGGCTACCTCCGTGTTGCTAAAATGTTTTCCTTAGAAGAGAGGTGTAGACAATGTCTACCCTTCTTCCTAAGGCCTCAGGGGCAAACTGAGGTACAATTTCATCAAAATTCATGCACTGAAGTTCACGTGGGGGAAAACCGATGAGTTTATCAGGCTGATGTGCAGAATGAGTGACAGGTAGGGTGGCAAGTGACCTTAAATTAGCCACTCTGAGAAACCTTCATCCTGCAGAGAGTGGCTTTCCCATGGTAAAACCCACCTCCCCTCATCCTTCCCCACACAGATGCTCTAACTCCTCCCAGACACCCTGAGGCCATGTACAATTAGGGTAAAATTGCATATAACTAGTTGGGAAGGGTGGCTGGATACTCAAGTGAGGTTTTTGTGACATTCCCCATGCTCTCCCTTCCAAGAAGGAATTCCAACAGTCAAGAAGCACAGCTGTGAAGGTCTTTGGTCAGTTTGGCCCATGGGGTAGACCAGTACCACACTCTGCCACAAAAGGAAAGGAAAAGTGGATAATTATATGCAAAAAGCCCTAAGTAAACAGATGAAAATGTTTACAGGTTTGGTGGTCATAGTTGCCAAATAGTACATTTGTCTTGTAGGTTCACTGTTTACCAAATGTAGTTTAACAACTCAACAAGTCAGGCAACGTACTTTCCAAATAATGGACTGTAGTTACTTAAGATGTTATGATACCAACACTTCTCGAACTCTAGCTCCTGAATGAGCTCTGGAAGACTGCCTTTGCAGTGAACTGAAAAAGTTGAACCTGCACAAAAAGCCACCACCCAGTCTGCCCTTGCTGTGTGCCTTTTGTGAGATTCAGGTGCTTTAAAAGTCTGAATGCACGGAGGCCTAGATGAGGAGGAGAGGGCTGGATAGATTCTCATCAACCCGACAGAAGCTAGGACCATCTGGGAAAACAGCAGGGTTTTAGTTAGGGTTTCTATTCCTGCACAAAATATCATGACCAAGGAGCAAGTTGGGGAGGAAAGAGTTTATTCAGCTTACACTTCTATATTGCTGTTCTTCACCAGAGGAAGTCAGGACTGGAACTCAAGCAGGTCAGGAAGCAAGAGCTGATGCAGAGGCCATGGAGGGATGTTACTAACTGGTTTGCTTCCCCTGGTTTACTCAGCCTGCTTTCTTATAGAACCCAGGTCTACCAGCCCAGGAATGGCACCACCCACAATGGGCTGCCCCTCCCCCCTTGATCATTAGTTGAGAAAATGCCTTACAGCTGGATCTCATGGAGGCACTTCCCCAACTGAGGCTCCTTTCTCTGTGATTAACTCCAGTTTGTGTTAGTCAGTTGACACAAAACCAACCCTGGGGAGATGGTCCTGTGTTATAGAAAAGGGCAGACTGAGCAGGCCGTGAGGAATAAGCCAGGAAGCAGCCTTGCTTCTCAGAGTCTGTTTCAGTTCCTGGCTCCAGGTCCCTGCCTTGAGTTTCTGCCTTGATTTCCTTCGATGATGGATTACAAACTGTGAGTGAAAATAAACCCCTTCTCTCCAAATTGCTTTTGGTCATCATCTTTTATTTCAGCAATAGAAACCAAACTGAAACAAGAAACTAAGAGAATATATGGAATCATGTCGCTTATTGATAGAAAACAAAACAAAACAAAACAAAAAAACCTCAGTCAAACACATGCATCATTTTCTCTGCCTAGTTGAGTAAAATACAAGATTTATATAGTTTGATCATCAGCGCTGTTTTAGGCAAGAAATCGATAAGTTGGGGGAAAATTACATCTGCTTCTCTTCCTCTATTGTAATCAGTGAAAATATAAGCGTTACAACCACCTGTGAATTTTAATCATGAAAGTGCCTATTTACATTTAGAAAATGTATAAAGCCCAGGTAGAAGACAGATTTTTAAGATACCAACAGAAGCTGTGAGTTAAGTGCTGTTATGCAAGCGATTGTCTGAAAGTATTAAAATCTGCATAAACAAAAATATTACTGCTTATCGTGTATTTATGTGTTTAAAATGAACAGTAAGGAGGTGAGCTAATCTAGCGTCTATTTTCTACAGCTCCACTGATTTCCCAGTTTTTCAGTATTGTGCAGGGATTTCTACTTCCCTGACAAATTCTACATAAATGATTATGATTCTATGATCCTAGGACTACTTGGTGGAGAAGCTCTTACCTAATATACATGAGGTTCTGGATCTAATCTCAGAACTTGGGTGGTTGAGGGGGGTTCTGAGCTCACATTGTTCGACCCTTGACATCACTGGGATAGAAATCAAAAATGTACATGAGAAAAAGATAGAATGAGAAAGAGTAAGAGAGATGTGTGTGTGTGTGCGTGAGAGAGAGAGAGAGAGAGAGAGAGAGAGAGAGAGAGAGAGAGAGAGAGAAAGAGGAACTCTAAGCTAAGTAAAGGCCAGTTTCTAAAGAAATGATGAAAATATTAATTCATCCATAATTCTTACTAGATATTTACTGTGATAGCTTAAATATGGTGGAGGAGTTGGTGTCAGCACTCTGAAACAAGTTCTTAACTATGCATCTTAGAATGGCGCTGCTCAAATGACTAATCTACACGCTGTGGATTAGTGGTCTGTGGTTAAGAAATACTTTCTGAAAAATGACGAAAATCTTACATATGCTGAATCTAAAAAAAAAAAAAACTTTTTATTCTTTTTCCCTAGTAATTCCTGCTTATTACATTTGTCTAAAATTACTTGAGATTTTAAAAATCAGGTTGTTCTCATAACCAATAAGATCCAATGGTCATGAACGGAAACTCTCACAGTGAGAGTGATTTATTTAATGTAACTAGAAAGATGATGGCACTTATTTAGCATTTAATATTTTGAGATGTTTTTGATTCAAATGGAACAAAGGTCTTTATCCCCATCTCTGGATAGGGAAACTGAGGCCCAGATAAGAGAGTAATTGAGCCAGAACCACTCAAGTAGACGGGCAAGGTATAAATAGAGCAGTGATCCTCTGAGGCTACACTGCTGTTCTTTCCACAGCTTCCTGCGAAGGAGTGAAATATTTGCTGGACTGCTACAGAAATTGAAACCATGATTGTATTGCTCAACGTTGAAATGAAGTTATTCATGCTTTTCAATCCAACTGAAGCTGAATGTTCCTGGGGACACAGAGAAACAAGAGAATCATTCAGACTTGACCTTCGTCTTTTAAGCTAGAACCTTCAGTCTCGGCCAACCTGAGGCTGCCCCTTTCATTGTCTCCATGGGCTGGGGATGGGGTAGTGAGATGTTATTATTTTTAGCTCTGTTATCTAAGAGGGAGAGAGGAAATGGAAGTCCTCCACTAAGCTATTAGACCTAGGTGACTATTTAAAATGTATTTTAATTTACATTTTTAGTTAATTATTTCTTGGATTTTGGTGTGTGGGTGTGGAGGGGTATGGGTGCCACAGCATGGTGCATTCGGAAACCTAAATTCCACCACTAAGTGGATGCCAGGAATTGAACTCAGATCATCAGGCTTGACTACAAGCACCTGTGCCCATTGACCCACCTCTTCTGTCTTTAAGGTGTAGTTCAACTTAGTCTGGAACTCATGATCCCCCTGCCTCCGTCTCCTCAGGATCTCCCACCAACATGGGCCGACACAACCAACTCAGTCTAAATTCAAAGTTTAATTCTTCAATTTCACTGGTCACCATCCAAGTTCTCAATCGCCACAACAACTGGTGCTTATCCCAGTAAGCAGAACAATTATGAAACATTTCTGCCACTGTAGGAAATTTATTGTATAGGACTATTATAGTCTGCTTTTATTTTCTTTATCTCCAGGAAGACTCTTAACTTTGAAGATTTAAAAGTAAAAAAAAAAATTATGAATATTCTCTACCAAAAAATCTAGGTAGGTATATTGACAACAAAACAATTTTATATATAACAGCTGTTCCATTAAGGAGTCAGAGAAGAACATACCTTAAATGTGATGGGGGTAGATTGAACAGGCAGGGCAAGAAAGGTCAAAGTCTAATTTTGAGAGAAACTGGGTATCAAGGTAAAAACTTTAAATAATAAATGTTATCTTTGTGATTTAAAAAGAGGAAGGAAAAGTATGAAAAAATAATGAAAAGATTTTTTTTTAGTAAAATAAAATAAAAAAGCCAGCCTTTGTTGCTCTGAGGGCTTACAGCAAAGCCAGCATAGCAAATCAGAAAATCATTCTCAGGAACACAGGCAGGGCACTGCTGGAATTGTGGCAAGCTTGCCTTACCATTTTATAATAGAAATTAGAAATTCAGAAAGTATAAAATTATAGGACAGAATGAGTCTTTTATAGCGAGCAAATCAGCCGTGACTTAACGTCCAGGAAGTGTGGCGTGTTTTTTAAAAGCATCTCCGAAGACATATGGCTTGCATCCTAAGCCCCGTTTCCTAACCAGCTGCCATGCTCAAATCCCACTGAGCATTTCAGGCAAGAGCTCTCCTGATTGTGTGCTGCTTTGTTTCTCACTCTGATAAAACACAGTTACGCTGCACAGAAGCCTCGAGGACTCTTTCCTGCTCCTTATCATGAGGCTTCGTCAAAGGCTGCATCACCTCTTCTTCCGAGCCTTCCAACAAGCAATGCCTAAAAACCCATCCAGTCCCAGTCACCATCTTCTTCTTCCAGTGACAG
Source organism: Micromys minutus (assembly GCF_963924665.1). Classification (NCBI taxonomy): domain Eukaryota; kingdom Metazoa; phylum Chordata; class Mammalia; order Rodentia; family Muridae; genus Micromys; species Micromys minutus. The sequence goes on along the minus strand of NC_137973.1, from coordinate 70,255,139 downwards.
AAAGGTGCAAACGAGGTGCCAAGGGGGTAGAAAGGCAGCAGAGGACTGGGAGAACTGGACTGGAGACCTGACCTCTTGCAAGCTCTTTTCCTCTACAGCAGAGCAGGAGAGAAGAAACAGAGCTGTGGTTGCTTTTTGGTCATTAGGAAAGACAGACAGAATACATTCATTTCCAAACCATCTCCGGAGTCAAGTGTGATCACCGTAGATGATCTATATTTTTGGAAGAGTTTGTGAGCGGCTTTTCTGACTCTTGCCAGCAGGAAGGAGTCTGTTGGAAATCTAAAGATAGGTGGCAAGCTGGCAGATGTGATTTGAAGTGTTCACAAGACACTACAGGAAGCAGAGAGGTGGGAACAGGGGGAGAGAACCCAGGCTCCAGGGACAGGCAGACAAGTAATCACTTGGGGCCTGGGTATCACGGAGGCTCTACTGAGGGATGCCTGTCCTTTAGTCAGATCCATCACATTATCTGCAGCTCATCTAGGGATAAAGATACCTATCTTGTCGGGAAACAGGGAAATAAAGATGAATAAAAACAACTTCAAAAAAAAAAAAAAAAAAAAAAAAAATCCAGGGCACCTATTTTGGGCTACGAAGGAAAGATTATCAAAGTCTCAAGTAACCAACTCTCATTAAAATAATAGTTTTCCACACACATTGGCAAATTGCTACAAGGATGAGAAGGGAAAGTTAAAGAAACTTGGTAGCTGCAGCCCAGCGTCTACAGACAATTGACTCCCTGAGGTCTGAGCACTGAGCCGGCTCACTGCTCTCTAGTCTAGCACGAGGTGCGCATGGGGGATGACGCTGTGGGAAAACAAGCACTCCTGTTTTCTTTCTGAAGTCGGTTGTGCTGGCTACTCTTACGTCAGCTTGACACAAGCTTCTGAGAGAAGAGAGCCTCCACTGAGAAAATGCCGCCCATAAGATCTGGCATTTTCTTAAGCAGTCATTGATGTGGGAGGGTTCAGCCAATATGGGTGGTGCCATTTCTGGGCTCTTGGTCCTAGGTTCTAAAAAAAAATGCAGGCTGAACAAGTCATGGGGAGCAAGCCAGTAAGCAGCACCCCTCCATCTACATCAGCTCCTTCCTCCAGGTTCCTGCCCCGTTTGAGTTCTTGTCCTGATTTCCTTCTATGTTGAACAGCAATATAGAATGTAATTCAAATAGATCCTTTCCTCCCCAAGTTGCTTTGGTCTTGGCAAACAGAAACTCGAGGATGTTGGTGTTACTAAGATCCATGCTTACTGTCCATCCCACTTGAGCCCCGCTTATATTAACCTCCATGAAGATGAAGGGGCAGCATTACAAATACAGAGACATTCTTACTGCCACGTTACCCCACCCCCGCCCCCTCCCTCCCCCGCAGGCTGACATCTATCACCATGAAGGTCGAGCTGTGTAGTTTTAGTAGGTAGAAGATCTACCAGGGACACGGCGGCGCTACGCCAGGACCGACCGGAAGGTTTTCCAGTTTCTTAATGCCAAATGCTGAGTCTGCATTCCTTTCCGGAAAGGAATTTTCGGCAGATAAACTGAACTGTCCTCTACAGAAGGAAACACAAGAAAGGATAGTCGGAAGAAACTCAAAAGGAAAGAACCCACCGTGCAGTCAAGTTCTAGTGAGCCATCACTGGTACATCTCTTGCTGATACAATGGCCGAGAAGAATCAGAAACCAGAAGTTAGGAAAGCTCAGCGAGAGAAGGCTATCAGGGCAGCCAAGTAAAAAAGGCTAAGCAGGCAGCAAAGAAGACAGCAATGGCTGCTGCCAAGGCCCCACAAAGGCAGCGCCTAAACAAAAGGTTGTGAAGCCTGTGAAGGTCTGTGCTCCCAGAGTTGGTGGGGAACGCTAATTTGGTAGATCAGAATTTAAAATAAAGATCTGTCTTTAACTCTTAAAACAAAACCAAGAACAAATACAGAGACAAAGTTATAGGCAAAGAAATGAAGAACGATCCTTCATGAGACCAATTCCAACTTCAGCATTAGTGCCTTTAGAACCCAGGGAAAACTGATTCAGCTTTTTGCTTTGGAAAATTTTCTATAACAAATTACCTGAAATAATGTATCTTCAAGGGGGAAAGGCCTTTTTTAAAGGTGCACGGCTTGAGATGTTTCAGTTCCTGATTGCTCCGTCCCTGTAGGCCCATGATAGGTTCAGTACATGGCAGTCTGTGATGGAAGATGCTTGCTCATGCCATCATAGATGAGAACAAAAGTAGAGAGAGAAGGAGGAGCCACGATTCCCAAATCTCCTTACAGAAGGTACAGCCTCAGTAATGTAACTTCCTTCCATTAAACTCCATCTCCGAAAGGTTCTATACCTCCCTGAAGCACCAAAGGCTGGGGCTAAGCGTTAATGTGGTGGTTGGAATGCTTGGCCATAGGGAGTAGACTATTAGGGAGTGTGTCACTGCATAGGTGGGTGTTGAGGTTTTCTATGCTCAGGCTCTGCACAGTGTGGAAGAGACATTCCTCCTGGCTGCTTTCAGAAGATAGTCTCCCCTGCCTGCCTGCCTTCGGATCAAGAACTCTAGGCTCGTTCATCACTGTGTCTGCCAGCAGGCTGTGGGCTGAACTTCTGAACCCATAAGCCAACAGCAATAAATTATATGAGACGCCTTGGTCATGGTGTCTCTTCACAGCAATATAAATCCTAAGACACCTTCAAAAAGGGTGATGTCTTCAAGAGACATTCAAGATCCCAGCTACAATGTTTCATAGATAAAGACAAACTAAGTCAGCCATAGTTGTTTAGTCTTCTTACATTTGTGGCTTTGGGTTTTGTCTTTGGGGCATAGGAATTTGGGGATTGGGGGCAATTTTAAAACTTCTGTTCTGAAAAATACTATTTCTCCTCCTCCTCCTCCTCCTCCTCCTCCTCCTCCTCCTCCTCCTCCTCCTCCTCTTCTTCTTCTTCTGGCATTGGATGGTAGTGGGAGCTCTCTATGTAGGGCTAGGGAACATGTTTGGAACACACTTGGGGTTTTATCATGCTTGGCAAATATTCTACCAACTAAATTACATCCTTAGCTCAAGAGTATTTCTTTTTAAAGATATAAGGATAGAAAACATAGAGCACTAATTGTTCAGAATCAACTCTAGATTTAAGCCAAATAAGAAAAAGGGTACCTGCCCATGTCTTCCTAAATTCTTATAGCAGGTACTTGCTGAATGTTTTGGCAGTCTGGCTTTTGACACCTTTTCTGGATTTGGGTGTTTTATCCTCTGAATCTTGATGGGAGACAAAATGTTCCTTTCCCACCCAGAGCTGTATAGTCTCTTTAGTTAGTCTTTCTCTCCTTCCCTCCCTTCTATATTTCTAGCTTTTCCTCTCTTAGGTTTTTTGAAAAATGGTCTCTGTGTTAGCATTGGCTGTCCTGGAACACTGTAGAACAGACTGGCCCTGAACTCACAGAGATCTGGCCACCTCTACCTCCTGAGTGCTGAGATTAAAGACGGTTACCTGAGTGTCTCTGTATTTGATTCTCTTGTTTTTCTAGAGACTCTGACATCCTGTATCCTCTATGGTATTCATTTGGTAATATGCTTAGCAGAGCCAACATCTGTACCAAGAATCTCAATTTACCAGGAAAGTAGTTTGTACAACATGCCTGGCCTATTAAAAGACAAATGTTCTGCTCTAGTGATGAGTTATTGCTGATCACACCATATAGTATAGAGGGCAAGAACAAAGAAGTGTGCCCATCTATACTGAAACCCCCGCCTTTCTGAGGTCACCTGCTGAATCTAACTGCCCAGTTCTCCGGATTAACCTTTCTGCTGTATTTGAGGCTTTGCACTACTTTCTTGGGGATGGCCAGTTTTAACTTTCATTTTGACCGAATTGAGAAGTGTCTGGGGATAAGTAAAGCAAACCTAGGCAGGTGTCTGTTATGCTATTTCCAAAGACAGACTATGGGAATCATGCCTCGGCAAGGGAATTGGCTTGAGGGTTTCATTACATGGTGATGTAACTGAGAAATAGAGTGAAACACAGGAAGTGGGTCCACATCGGTGGAAGGAGGACATAGCTATTTCTTTGTGGTTATATCTTCTCTGGCCCGTTCCTATGTGCTCCCTTTCTCTATTTTCTGTGGTTTGTGATGGTAGCATCTCTATGCCCTGGCCACCATGGAGAACTGAACCCAGGAGCGAAATACAACTTTTCTCCTTTACGTTGTTTCCTCAGGTACTTTGGTCTCAGTAATGCAGAGACTTCCTCCCTTGCAGATCTCTCCTCTCCTTTGACATCTAGGAGGGTAACAAAAGAGCAGAATTACTGTTGTGTTCTCAGAGCAGCTCATGCTGCATGACATGTGTAATTCAATCACATTTCAGTGAACAAATGAATGAGGGCATATTACATGATTACAAGCCAAGGAATAAAGCACATAGGAAACATTGGTCAGAAAAAAAAAGTCCTAGTGATCCATTTTATGAAGCTTGATTTAATTATAGTGATTAAGAGCAAATTATATCAGTTAAGCCATGTATTTTAACTTATGACTGAAACAGATCATCAGTGAGCTTGTTCTGTAGTGGTTTGAATAGGCATGCTCCCCACAGATTCATGTATTTCAGCACTTGGCCCTTAGGGGATGGCATTACTAGGAGGTGTGGCCTTGTTGGAATAGGTGTGGCCTTGTTAGAGGAAGTGCTTCACTGTTGGGGCAGGTGGCCTTTGAGGTTACCTAAGCTCAAGCTTTGACCAGTGTGGATCACAGTCTCCTCCTGGCTGCCTTTGGATCAAGATGTAGAATTCTCAGCTCCTCCAGCACAATGTCTACCTGCACACTGTCATGCTTCTTGCCATGCTGACAATAGACTGAACCTCTGAAACTGTAAGCCAGCCCCAATTAAACATTCTCCCTTACAGAGGTTGCCTTGATTATGGTGTCTCTTTATAGCCATAAAATCCTAACTAAGGTAGTCTTTTGTCACTATGTTGATTAATCCATTAAAATTAAAACTACAAAGGAAAACAAAGGGGCAGAGTTCATTTGGCTGCCAGAGCCTAAGGAACTTCAAAAGCTCCCTATATGGCCACACAGCTACCTATACCGATCTTTGCCTCAAAAACTCACAAGTCAAAAGTTCAACAATCCCACCATTCTTTGGAGTTCAAAGGTCACTAGGTTGATTTTTATCTCATAGAAAACTAAGCTTACAAAAGTAGTTTTACCTAGATAAATATGCCCGAGCACTATTTATAATTAAATAATACCTCTACCAGAACTGGAGAGATGGATCAGCATTTAAAAACACTGGCTGCTTTTCCAAAGAAGTGGGGTTCAATTCACAGCACCCACACGGTGTCTCATGACTGTCTGTGACTCTAATTTTTAGGGAATCCAATCCCCTTTTGGCCTCCTCAGGCACTGCCTGTACATAGTACATAGACATACATGCAGGGAAACATTCCTACATGTAAAACTAAACTAAAAAAAAATCTCATAACCAGATATGAATCTCATGGCATCAAATTATCAGAATGGATGTTGAAGAAAGAACTTTAGCCAGTGAACTAAAAGCAGCTCATCACCTGTTTTACTACAATTTTATTGAATAAAACTGTGTCCATCTGTTCAGGTATTGTCCATGTATGGCCGTTTTTGCAATGCTGCTATGAGTTAAGTAGTTGGGGAGCATAGCTCACAGGAGAGCTAAAATAGTTACTTACCATTTGTTCTTTTGCAGGAGAAGGTTGCTGGTGCTTGCTGTCAAGACGCAGAGAAAGCAGAGCAGTCTGACTTCTGGAGGAAGACTCCAAGCACCCTGAAGGTTTTGCATCTTATCAACTGCAGAACTAAAACTTCTTGATCCTTCTGTTCTCCCAGTAACATTGCTGCAATGAGAACTTATAACTGTGTGCTGTTTGCACACATTCATCCGTGGCCTGTCATGGCTCCACATCCACTTGTAACTCACCCAATTCCCTTTCCCCTGAAGTCTCATTGTTCTCATTTTCTGAAAATAATAGTCTCTTTTATATTGACATCCCTCCTTCTCATAATTACCAACTCATCTCTCTACTCCTCCTGCCCCTCCCCCAATCTTAAGTGCAGTGGAACATACCAATGTTCTTATAGAGCTCTGTCTTCCAGCTCCCACGCTTGGTTGGGCCTCATTTATCTGCTTCCATGCCTTTTGTGCAACCAATTCTCTCTCACTTGAACCTCCCCTCAATGCCTCCCTTACAGTGGCATTGTCTAGGGCTGTGCATCTTCACACGGGTGTACAACAGTTCTGCTCACACTTGTCTGGCTTAATGTCTAAATCATAATCTCTGCCCACAAAAACAAACAAACAAAAAAAACAGATCACACAATACACACCATACTAGACAGTAATTTATTGTTCATATTCCTAACTTAGTTGCATTGAACTCCCATAAGTTGCTAAAACCAGAAACAAGGGAAACGCTCACCATCTATCTTGCACCAAACTTACAATTGTAAATGGTTTCCAATTTGAAATATATTTAGAAATTGTCTCCTCTGCACCATTTATAACCTTCCTTTATGTCTTTGCCATACTTTCTTCTTGTGTTCTTTTCTTAGTTGGCTGTTTCTCTACTTCTCCCCCTCTTTCCAGCGTTATATTTCTGTAATATAAATTTTATCCTTTAACCAATCTCTTCAGAAATCTTCAAGATTTCCCGGTGCCCTAGAAAGCAGAAACTATTTGGAGTGGTGTTAGAGGATAATTATGTTCGCAACCACTCTAACAGATTTATTTCCAGCTAAATCTCATCATGAAACTTATGCCCAAGCTGGATTTTTCTCCCCTGACACAGCAGCTAGGATGGTCAGCACAGATACGTTTGAAGGGCAGCAGCTAGTTGCTGTTTGGTTGACATAGAGTGTGTGTGTGTGTGTGTGTGTGTGTGTGTGCTGTGTATATGTGTTGATTGAAAAGTTTTGGGAGGAAACTCATGAAAACTACTTTCACTTTGAAAAGGAAACCTGAACAACATTATTGGAAAGGCTTCTGAGGATATTCTGAACCCTAATCAGGAGGAATAACACAATTTTGAGAGACAAATTTTACAGTAAGAACTGCATTTTAGCTTGTTTGTCTGATCATATATTTAGCACGTCTATATTTCTAAGCAATGCTCTCATAGCTGAAATTATGGAAGGACTAAAGCTGAATAAATTGAGTAGAAGGTGTGCAGGAAATACATTCAAGAACTTAGATCTCTTTTAACTAAGACACGTTTATCTCCATCTTTATATTGTCGATTCCCTGGGAAGCATTAATCATATTGTACAGGATCTGATCTCTATTTGTGGAATTGATTTGAGTTCTACCTTGCTTTATCCTGCATTTCTCCTGTAATTGCTGATTTAATGCTACCTCTCTGCTCTGGTCTCCCAACCCTTTGTCATACAATCAGCGGAACAGATGAGTTGGCCCCTTTCCACAGACCTTATCTCTGCATAGTCCTATCACTGTCAGCAATATAGCACTTACTCAGAAGAGCTCCCCAAGTCTATTCATTCAGTCCCTGATCATAAGACTAAAGCTATTAAGATTCTTTAGAAAACAGTTGTTCCATTAGACATCGCTCCTGGTACCAAACAGCTGATGTTGGATATGTCCTTTTTCTCCCATTAAATAGAATTAGATATGAGATACTTTTAATGAGGCTGCTAGTATTCTGTCTTTAAAGCTCTCTCTTCCACTGCAGTCAATTAGGCATGCGATTGATGTTTGAAAGGAATTCATGTCAGGCATTGTCTTAAAAGTGCTGGTCAACAGGAAAGACACAGTCTTCCTTATTGTTGTTGCTGTATTCTAGGGCAGGAAGGAAGCAAACAAATAAACAAAATAAAATAGCAAATGACAAGGTAATGAAGAAAATGAAATGGGGTGACATAGTGACCATTTTACATTGATTTGTGCTCATTATCAAAGAGAAGCAACTAAACTCTTCTGAGATGCTTGATCTGTGCCCTGAATGATGAGAGGTCTATGGTGGTATCTGAGGGAAAACATCCCTGGCTATGGGAAGATCCCTTTCAGTGGCTGTAAAGCGGCAACAAGCCTGGTGTGTTACAGATGAAAAGGTGGTTCAAAGCAGAGGCATTTCAAAAGATGGCCCAAATATATGCATGGAAAAAATTACTTGGGGTCTTATAGGCAAGGTTCAGAGTTTAGAGTTTCTTCTATGTGAGGTGGGAAATATTTGGGAGGCTCGAAGCATCACAATTAGTGGTCTAATTTACATTTTATAACGATGGTTTGGTGTGTTGTGATCAGATTGTGTCAGGTGTGGGGGAGAGGAGAGAAAATGGGGGAGAACAGCGAGGATGCTCTTGAAGTTGAGGTGAGAAGACGTGGTGGCTTGTACAAAGATAGCCTTGTGGTAGACGTAGATGTGAGAATAGTTTGAAAGGTGGTAAATTAGAGGTGGGCAGAGAGAACCAGTAATGAAGGAGAAGAAGCAACAACGTCCAGGTCATTGTCTGAACAAAGTGACGTCACTAAAAAATTAGATGAAGAGCAGTCTGGGAAGTGGAAAACAATCAGACTATTTAGAACCATGTGTGGTTTGAATTTTTGGTATCTAGAAGAAACAGTATTACAGGCGGTGAATAGACATGCTTGGAGCTGTGCTTGGATCCAGGACATCCTAAGGCCTTGAAACAAAGCAAACATATCCAAAGGAGGTTTACAGAGAAAAGAAGAGAAAATGGGGAGGAAAGAGTGCCACCAGTATCAGAGGTCAACACAGAAGGTACCTGGGGTCCGAGGAAGGAAGAGTGCCTTTCTACTGAGCTCCGACACCTACATCCATTGCCTATTTTATCCTCGCTCTAGGCCAGTCAGCAAGATCTTCTTTCCAGTGTTCCTTTTGGTAGAAATTCTACAGTTTGACTGGGAGCCACTGGTCCAATGTGCTTATTTATCCCAGGAACACAAATGCTTCTGACAACTTCCTTCATTTAAAAGAGCCTGCTTGTGCTGCAAGTCACCCACTCGTCACTGCTAACTCAGCACACTGTCATCTGATTTTGGACTCTAGGCTTTCCCCTGTGACACAAATCCTCTTGTGACATTTCCTTCGGGAGAATATATGTGTTTTCTGTTTGCTTCTAGCATTTTGGACCTGATTAAATTCCATCTCGGTAATCGGAAGTGCTTTACTAAGGTGGGTGGGTGTTTGGATAGAAAGCTGGGGCGCTTGGCCTACTGGCACCACAAACACAATAAATCTTGGTAAATGTGTGAAGCTCATTTGTCACACTATAGCATGTACACAGTCAAAGTCCTGGGGAAACCAAGTGTGTAAGTGGGTTCTATGTGGTTTTGCTTGTTGTTGTTTTTTGTTTGTTTGCTTTTTCACCTAGAGTCTTGTCAACAAGATGTGTGTGTGTGTGTGTGTGTGTGTGTGTTTGAAGATAGTCCTTTTATCTGCTATAATTTTCACACATTTATAAAATGAGTTTTGATCAAATCCACTCCCCTTCAATTCTTTCCCTATTCCCACCACCATTTTGGCCTTATTCTCAAGTTTATATGTTCTTTGTTGTAATTGTTTTTTAAGACTTCTCAATTCCCTCTATGTGCATGTATGTCTATGAGGGCCATGGGTATGTCCATGAGAAGTGTGAGTCTCTCTATGTACATGTATGTCCATGAAGTCATGGGTATCCTCTCAAGAACTACATCCCTAAAGAAAACGGAGCCTCCCCCATCTCCCCAGCAGCCATCAATGGCCAACAGCTCTTCAGTGAAAGGCAGGACATCATGAGCTTGTCCCCCACAAATGCTGAGAGATTTTGGCTTGATCTCGTACAAGCCTTATTCATGCAGCCACAGTCACTGTGAGTACTGTCGTTTCTGACAAATACTGTCTCACTGTAGATGTCCACTAATTTAGCTCTTACAATATTTTTGCCCCCTTCTCCATCCACAAGGACCCCTGAGCCTTGCAGAGAGAAGGCGTAGGATACATAATCCACTTATATCTAATCATTTTACAGTTCCTTATTTTCTGCATGATAACCAGTGTGAGTCTCTGGGTTAACTGCTATCTACTGTGCAAAGAAGCCTCTCGAGGGTTGAGATATTTCCCAATTTATGGGCATGAGGATAAGAATGTAGTAGGCAGTTTATTACCATGTCCATGTGGCCAAATCACAGTTTTAGGTTCTCACTTAGGGACTATAACCTAGCCATCACGAGTTCTTGACTCAGACATAAGACATCTTGTAAAGTAGGCTTTACATTTAACCCGAAAGTAACTGGTTACTCCCAGAACAGTGATGCCACTACTGTATAAATAAGCATATCTTACCAGGCGGTCATGATTGTAGCTTACAAGACTCACAGCTGGGTAAGACTGTTGATTTTTCTTCCTACATGCATTGTGCCTTCCAGCACTACGAGAGCTAGTTTGTTAGTAGAAATGAAGCTTTTGGGGTCAATACCAGCATGATTTTTCCGTGTCCAATGACTCGAGTATATAATATCTTCAGCAATAGTGTCTTATGTTAAGTTTACACAGCTAACCAAATGCAATAGCAATTCCCAATAATGTTTTCAGGGGATTATGACACCCTACTGACCAATAATTTGAAAAAAAAAGGGGGGGTAACCTCTACCTAACACTGGGCTTTTTATTAGATAGCCTATAGTGTTTGAGGGAGTCATTGTCCCTGTGTCAGGGTATTGTCATTTAAATGTCTTTTATTTAGGAAGCTTCCAGGGTAAAAGGTTTTCATGTGGCATTTTTAAAGATCTTTAATGTTAATTATCCCTCTTCAGACCCAAATGTTCTACCCAATTCTCCTAGCGACACTTCATTTAACACTTTCTGTTTTCCTCTTTGCCCAATCGTACTACATCCATTCTGTCCCCTTTCTCTTGAAATACCCTCCCATGCTCCCTTACTACTTTCTTGCCCTCTATGAGTACTCTAATAGAAACACACATATCTGAAGATTCAGAGCTAGCAGACACACATGAAAGAGAACGTGTAGCTTTTGTCTTATTAGGTTTGGGTTACCTTGCTCAGAATGATTATTTCCAGCTCTATCCACTTTCCTAAAAATTTTGTAATTTTATTCTGATTTATATAATTTACATTTCACTCATAGTCCATTGTGTAAATATACCACATTTTTATTATCTGTAAATCTGTTGATAGATATCTAGGCTATTTCTGTTTTCTGTCTATTGTGAAGAGATCAGCAGTGAACATAAACGAGCTCGTATCTCTGTAGAGAACACAGAGTCCTTTGGGAAGATGCCTTAGAATGAAACAGCTGGATCATATGGCGGATCTACATCTAGCCTTTGAAGATGCTCCACACTGGTTTCTATAGTAGCTGCATCAGATTGGAATTCCACAAGGAATGTATTTCCCTTTCCCTACATCCACACCGATATTTTCTTTCTCTCTTTTATTCTTGGCCGTTCTGTTTAGTGTAAGATGAAATATCAAACTAGTTTTAATTTGTAAGTCCCCAATGGCTAGGGATGTTTCCAAAAGATATTTCTCAGCTATTTGTATCTCTTTCTTTAAGAACTTTATGTTCAGTTCCTTGCTTCAATTTTTAATTGGATTGCTTTCTTGGTATTTAGTTTTTTAACTTCTTTGTATGTTCCAGACACCAATCCTCTGTCACATGTATAGTTGGCAAAGATATTTTCCTATTCTGTAGGCTGTTACTTCCCTCAAATGATGGAATCCTTTTCTGTATAGATGCCTTTTAGTTTCATGGGATCCTAATTGTGATCTACCAGAGTGCTGTTAAGTAAGTCCTTTCCTATATCAGAGTTGAACCATATTCTGTACTTTGTCCTGTATCAGATTCAGAGTATCTACCTTGTTTGTTTGTTTGTGGCAAGATCTCCCTTTGAGCTTAAAGCACATAGGTTCAGCTAGACTGACTAATTAATTCATCAACTCCCAAGATCTGCCTGTCTCTGCCCCAAGTCTACAAAGTTGGAGTTACTGATTGGCATGGCTATGCCAGGCTGAGTTGTGGGTGTTGGTGATTCAATTAGGTCCTCTTGCTTCATGGCAGCCACTTTACCCACCGAAATATCTTCCCAGAGCTCAATATCAATAGCTTTTATTCTCTCCCATTTGATAGTTAATAATTTTATATGAGAAAAATACACTGCTGATATAATTCTCTTCACACACACACCCCACCTAAATTTCTGCCACTTGGTGTAAAGTTGTTGTTAAAGCCATTGCTTACATATAGTTGATTTCAACTAATCATACTTCATTGAGGTTCTTCGGTACGAATCTTCCATCTTTCTAACTGTCTTCAGAAGAATAGTCACCTTGAGGTCGCACCTAGAACCACAACCATCACTAGTGCAAAGCATCCACATGCCTTCCTCATCCTTCTCAAAGAACGTAGTTTACAAAGCAGAGTATCAAAAATTGACAATGGGAATCAAAGGAAAGAAATATGCATCACATTGATATTTGTTTACATCTATAAGAATGAACTTATGCTTTACTAATGCTACTAAATATATGAAAAACACCGATCTCCTCACTTGCTCTGGAACGGAGTATACAAAATAGCCCCAGGAAAGCTTGGCAGCAACACCTTCATAAATCCATCACCAACATGCATTATACAGTGCCACATGTGCTGTAGGGTGTTGCCAGTGAAGCAAATGTTTAAACAAAGACCTATTTAAATAATATAGGTCTTTATAAAAAGACATAGGCTGACCATGAAAGTCACATAGTAACCAGCTCGCTGACATCTTTTAGAAAGAACTCCCAGACTAAAGGCAGAGTAATACCTGTATTTCCTGAGAGTTGACATATTCCCAACATCCTGACATTTCCTATGAATTCCATATTCTTAAAACAATACTCTTAATCGGTTCCTTCAGGCAAGGGTAACAACAAAGGAGAAGGCAATTGTTCTTCAGGATACTTATGCTACATAAACAGCATTTTAAAAATGAGAATGTCCCCTTGTTATGTAATATTGTTGTTGTTGGAAACAACCTAAATATAAAAATCATTTCATGTCCACATAATTAAAGTCTTATAATGACATCTTTAAAACTTTTTAAAAAATCTTCTAATTGAGTACTTTTATTGGATTTTAAATCCAGTTCCTTAAAATTTTTCTTAAACAAGCAGTTTCTGATAAGTTGAAAGAACTGGTATTAGGATTAATACATACATATTCACTTGTTGGATTTCAGATTTTCATTGTTGGTAGATGAATTTCCACCATGAGAATTAGACTAAAAAATGATTGTTATGATTTAGCAATAGTGCCTCCTTCCATGTAGACATACTTGTTCTGTGAGATTGCTCTTTCAACTAAAGCATTAAAAAAAAAAAAAAAAAAAAAAAAAAAAAAAAAAAAAAAAAAAACCACATGTCCATGTATTGAGCTTTAAATCTGATCTCTGATCCACTATAACTCAAGGTATTTAAAACGACATTTTTTTTTAATTTATGAAGCATTTTTAAGTAAATTGTTCTTCCTAGACAAAGGTTATTTATTATGTCATTGATAAAAATAATTTCTATTTTTCCATGTGTTTTACAAAGCACATTTTTTACAGCAGACTCATTATAGCCCATAATTAAGATTATAATTATTAAACTTGAGGAGTGTTCAAGATGTTTTCATTAAGAGTACAAGATTGGAATGGGATTTGGAGATCACTGCTTTAGTAGAATGAGTCTCCAATCCCTTTCTTATCCACTACCTCTGCTCTCCCATTGTCAGACTCCTCCACAGCCTTCTAAACTGAATCTCCATCCCCCCTTCAGTCTTTCCACTCTACCCTCAGACACTCAGTCACAAAGAAAAACAGACTTCCACTTGTAGATAATATCCTTATATATGTTCCTCAGGTCCCCTTCCTATTATCTCTGTGAATTCTTGAATGTGTTCTGACCCTTAATTCATTTTATAAGGAGAAAGGAGTTCAAATGCCCTGTGTCATTTCTAGGTCATGAAGCCCTAGTAGCTTCTGCTCCTGTACTTATGAGGATGCTATAGTACCAGGTAAAATGCTCTGGTACACTGACAGGAAATGTAAAAAATAGCTATATAATGTAGGAAGGAGAGGCCCCCAGGAGGAAAAGAGTAAAAGCTAAGTCTTCTCCACAAAGCCGCCAGACAGCAAATGACTCCTTCCCCATCCCAATTACAGTGCCATATAATTTCAGCTGCATCTGAATAGTGTAGAGCCAAAGCCATCCAGCTGGACCCGGTTAGCCTACAGTATTTTGTGAAATAATTGTTGTTTTTTATGGTACCTTACCTGCAATAGGTAAGACTCCTCATGTTTATACTCAATTTTCTGAGAACCTATCTTGAGTATAAAGGAACTTTCCACTGAAGGGCACTTTAACCCATACCCCACCAGGTGACATGTGCTTAGTCTGGTACAACCCACAGGACCGATGGAGAGAGCAGCTGTTCCCCTTGCTCCCCATCGTCTTCCTGAATAGATCTCTGATCCCTTAAAGTTCATGCCATCTGGCCACCTGGGCCTCTAACTCTGGTTGGTGCCATCAGCTAATTCCTTGGCCATTCTTTAATACTCACAGATCACCTAACTCAGGTCACACAGTCTGCCCCCAGTTTCTTCCTCCTGCACTGTGGTTTCAGTGGTGACATAGATGACAGCCTATGTAAGCTTCCTTTCCTCAATGTTGGGCTGTTCCCTCCACTCATCTTCAGCTACCACTCACTGTCACCATGCTGTAGGATTTAGAAACCAAGCCACTTTTGCAGTGCAGTTGTTAAATGTTGATGCTCTCCCTGTTTGTGTATGCCATCGTCTGTCTCCAACTACTCTTGAACCATACCTGGCTCTTGAACAAGCAAAGAATGTCACTGAAGATAATGACACAGCCAGGCTAAAACAGCTCATGTTTCAATTATTACAAACCACAGTGCCTCCTAGTTTAGGTCTCAATTCATAGTTTTTACCTCCACTGTTTCATTCTCTCGTCTTCCCTTGCTCTCCCTCTTACCCACACTCCCTGCACCTTGAGATGAAGTTATTATATCTTTGTACGGTTAGATTCACCGACCCCTCTGTATCCACACCATCGTACTTCCTGTGTACATCATACTAGCTGCTTTTCCATTGGGCCAGCTCCCCTCGACAGTTCTTTGTCACAGTCCCCCTTGCCTTCCCACAAGTTCTTTACATGCCATCAGTCCATCCTCTTGAACCAGTTTATCATCCACTTCACTGTAAGAGCAAGCTGTCAATCACTACTCCTCCTGCCCCATGTCATTCCTTTCTGCTCACTTCCAAAGTAAAACTTCTCTTGTGTGTAATAGAAACAATCCCTGGAAGCCTTCCTCGGTTTTTAAACCTGACTTCCCTTCTTATTAGTCACAGACACTATTCTTGCTGAATCACTTACAGTCTTTATTTATG
Organism: Micromys minutus; assembly: GCF_963924665.1. Taxonomy (NCBI): domain Eukaryota; kingdom Metazoa; phylum Chordata; class Mammalia; order Rodentia; family Muridae; genus Micromys; species Micromys minutus. Next base: position 70,239,719 of record NC_137973.1, on the reverse strand, counting down.
TTGCCAAATCTAAAGTGTCATGGCTCTGTTCTCATCTAACTACTCCCTTAAAGGAGAAATCTTATGCCTAGTGTGAATTCCCCCTTTGACTTTCTCCTAAATCCAGTTCATCAAGAGATCCCATCTTTTCTCACAGATGTAGACACCTGCATCTCTTGCTTTTCTTTTCACAACTACCCTGGCACACTTGCAGTGTATCTCTCCCCCAGTGGAGGCAAGAGTCTTCCAGGTGTCATCTTCCCATTCCTAAGTCTGTTTCTATCGATTCACCATATTTCATTGTTTGCAGTTATAATTAATCACAAAGGGTGTCATGACAGGTAAGACCCATCTCATGGGAATATCAGATTAATATATATCTCACTCTCTGTGCACTTGTTAGAAAGGAGAGAACACTCTATAGGAAGAAAAACCACAGAACTATTTTGAGCTTCCCTCAGCAACTGTGTCCCCTCTCTTTATCCCTTAGGCCTCCCATCGTACTCTAAAATGAAGGAGAAAATTCACACTGGTAAGAAGGGAACTGAGACAGTACTCATGGCTCCCAGACGTCTGAAATCCTCTCAAAGGGCTCAATTCTCCTTAGGCATAGCTGCTCCTGGAAGTGGCGTGGGTGAGAACGCAGTTCAGCTCTGCCAAGGTGGATAGAGGAAGATTCCAAGTCGATGGCAGTGAACGGTGTATCAGAAACACTACGCTATAGCTTTTCGACCAGCAGGATCAATGATACTCTGATGTTGTATCCGCTGACACCAAGTTCCATCTTTCTCATTGGCTACTTATTGGCACACGCCAGTTCTCATTGGCTACTTATTGGCACACGCCAGCTCTCATTGGCTACTTGTTGGCACACTCCAGCTCTCATTGGCTACTTATTGGCAGACACCAGCGTCCTCACCTCTATGCTATTTCAGTTTTGTATTACCTCCGAATTTGTCACTCTCCTGAGTTTACTAGGTCTCAGTTACTCTGGCCCTTTTCCACGTCCCCAAACAGCGAAGTTTCCGGATGTATCCATGCATACAACAGCCCGCCTGAAACAGTCCTCCGCAGGTGTCTCCCATAGCTGACTCTTGATCTGCATGCTTGGATGGAGTGTGGTGATCTGAAAGTGGCCTTTCCCCCCTCGGACTGACAGTGCTTCCTAGGTTCTGTCTATTTGCTTATCGTTCATCATTTAAATGGCCCAAATGAGGAAGTAGAACTTAGCTCACTAGTGTGTATCCATACATTTTAAACCAAAAGCCAGAATCATTACATGTCTCAAGGATTACCAAATATTTGTTCAATTGCTTTCCATGTGAAATTTTCTCATTCCCACAATGTGGATTGATGTTAAGGTGACACATGATTGGACAGTGGAGAGGTAGGGAGGGAAAAAGTCTGGAGCAGCAGAAGAGATTGAAGGAGAGACGGATTCTGGGAGGAACAGAGTTGGAGACAGGTGTTTATGTTTCTCTTGGCACATCTCTTCAGAAATAAGGTTGTTATGAATGTTTTATAAGGGATGGAATTGTGCAAGATCATTTGACTTATCTAGGTTGGCAAGTTATCCTTTTGGATCAGAGTAGTTTGGTACACTCTTTGATGTGCCAACTTAATTGAGTTCAAAGGATGTAAGGCCACCAAGGATGTCGCTTAGGTAGCCCTATACATTTAGGCTCTTAAATTTCAGGAAAAAAAAAAAGGATGAAACAAAAACAAATTTAACATTAGCTGCTGAGATGGGTGGAATCCTCTCCTCATCTTATGTTGAAATTAGGCTATCTCTGCTCTAAGTTACTCAATACTGTGAAAAACAGTGGGTTTTCAGGTTGTGCCATGCCCCGAGAGTCTCCACTTTGCAGGCACCATTTGAGTCCATTTGGGGATCTAAGTTCCTATTATTAATTAAAAATGGAATTAAATAACTTATATTGCCAACAGCCGGCAATCAAGGCAAATCAGAACTCCTTGATAAACTGCAGCTAATGAAACTAATGCAACTTGCAAATTTATTGTTACTCAATAAATTCTAATATTTTGGGAAGAAAAAAAGCTGTCTGTCTATATTTTGAACATAGCATCACAACATGCTTACAACAGCCCCTAAAATGCCCATATCCTAATGGTCGAAACCTGTGACTATGACACCTTATGAAAGGAACTCTTGAAAATGTGTTTACATTAAGTATCATAAGATGGGAAAGTCGCCCTGGATTGTCACAGTAGATCCAATATGACTACAGAGGCTTTATAAGGAAAGAGGGAATGAGGCTGAAGAGTGTGGGTGGGGTGGGGGTGAAGATAGAAGAGAACTTGAGCAAGATGCAAATCAGGTGCAAAGGATGCCTGTAGCCTCTAGAAGCTGCAAGAAGACACAAGGCCACGGAGTCTGTCCTTAAACCCCTCCCCTCCCAAAAGAATAAAGCATTGTCTGACTTTTGAGATTACGCTGGGGAAGATTCATTTTGGACATCTTATCTCCATATCTGTAAGACAATAAATCTGTGTCATTTGAAGCCATTAAATACGGGGTCATTTGTTACAATAGTCATAGAAAGCTACTACAGAGGCATTAAGCAAATTTTATATAGTCCACAGTGCTTCGAATGTGTGTAGTCCTCCAGGGTCATCGTTATGGGAGCCAATTATCGCTGAACTGTAAGTAAATAGGCATGCTGGTTAATGAGGTTTTTTTGGTTCAGAAGGTTGAATGAGCCAGTATTTATTACAGATTCTTCATAAATAAATATGATGAATTACTTGATAAGGACTGGATAAGATTGAATTAGAATATATCTGTAAAATGCCAAATTTATACAATTAGTTTTACACATAAATATATTTAACCATGAGAGCAACAAAAGCTCATTTAAAGTACTTCTCAGCTTTCCTTTAGGCCAATCCAGATCAGAAAGAAAGGGAAGTTTTGAGACTTTAAGCAGTGTTATTTGTTTATCTTTTATTTTTTAGTTATTCATAAATCTTTTTTATAGTCCAGACTTTATCCCCTTCCCAGTCCACTTTCTGACTGTTCCACATCCCATACCTCCTCCCCTGTTTCCGAGAGGATGTCCCCACGTCTACACCCCCATCCCACCAGACCTCCCCACTCCCTGGGACCTCAAGTCTCTCAAGGATTAGGTGCATCTTCTCTGACTGGGTCCAGACCCGGCCGTCCTCTGCTGTATATGTGTTGGGAGCCTCATATCAGCTGGTGTATGCTGCCTGGTTGGTGGCTCAGTGTCTGAGAGATCCCAGGGGTCCAGGTTAGTTGAGACTGCTGGTCCTCCTACAGGGCTGCCCTTCTCAGTTTCTTACAGCTTCTCCTTAATTCAATCACAGGGGTCCCCAGCTTCTGTCCACTGGTTGGGTGTAAAAATCATTCAGCTGCTTGTTGGGTTTTTCGGAGGGCAGTCATGATAGGCCCCTTTATGTGAGCACACCATAACATCAGTAATAGAGTCAGGACTTGAGGCCTCCCCTTGAGCTGGATCTCAATTTGAGTCTCCTTTTCCTCAGGCTCTTCTCCATTTTTGTGCCTGAAGTTCTTTCAGACAGGAACAATTCTGGGTCAGAGTTTTGACTGTGAAATGGCAATCCTATCTCCCTCCACTTGATGCCCTGTCTTTCTTCTGGAGGTGGGCTCTACATGTTTCCTCTCCCTACTTTAGGGCATTTCATTTAAGGTCCCTCCCTTTGAGTCCTGACAGTTTCTCATCTTCCAGGTCTCTGGTGCACACTAGAGGGTCCCTCACCTCCTACCTCCAGAGATTGCCTGATTCCATTCTTTTTTGCTGGCCCTCAGGGCTTCAGTCCTGTTCCCCCCACCCCACCCAATACCTGATCCTGTTTCCCTCTTCCCTTTCCTGTCCTTTTCCTACCCAGGTCCCTGCGTTTGCTTTCTTCTCCCTCAAAAGAGGAACTGAGGCAACCACACTTGGGCCCTTCAGCTTGTTAACTTTTTTTTTTTTTTTTTTTGAGTTCTGTACTTTTTTGGCTAATGTGTCTGAGGCCAGCTCATTCAGACAACGGGTTCCTAAGGGCAGAATCGAGGATTAAAAGAAAAGTGAGACAGTCAAAATTACAACATGACTTTGGCCAGTTCTGAGACTGAAACAAAATCTTTTTATTCAGTCCTCTTTTAAACCACTTTAATTACATACAGAAAGATAAGATCAGTTCCGAGTCAAGGAACAAGCAAGCCAATAATCAGAAACCCTGTAAACATCTTTCTGGGTAGTTAGGTGGGTAGACCAGGGACAAAGGGGGATCCCAAGAGACAAAGGAACTGCCACACCTACATCCTACATCCCTGAGCCTGCCCTGAGCTACAAATGTAAATGTTCTGCCCTGAGCTACAAATGTAAATGTTCTTAATCCAGGCCAGTTTTCTGAGTTTAGTGCCAGGTCAGATTTCTGCCTTGAATAACTTCTAATTGTCCTGGTGATGTCATAAAATTCCCACCGCCAACTGTCCAGTGGCACCAAAAAGCTCTCCACACTAATATCCACTTATTAGTGAGTACATACCATGCATGCCCTTTTGGGTCTGTTACCTCACTCAGGATGGTATTCGCTAGTTCCATCTGAGCTCACGACCTCCTAACTCTTAATAGCTGGGTAGTATTTCCTCGTGTAAATGGATACATTTTCTGTATCCATTCTTCTGTTGTGGGGCATCTGGGCTGTTTCCAGCTTCTGGCTGTCACAGATAAGACCACCATGATCATAGTGGAGCTTGTGCCCCTGTGGCATGGTGGGGCATCTTTGGGGTATATGCCCAAGAGTGGGTTTTGAAGCAGCATTTTTAGTGAGTCTGTATGCACATGTGTGGGGGCAGGGTGGAGAGAGGAGGTAATTTTAAGTGATAGAGCTAAATAACTCTTCCAGATCAAGCTCCATGGGACTGATATCCCCTTTGGTTAAATGACAGCTCATGTTTCATTCCCCTTAACCATAACTCACCTTTCTTTCTCCCCTTTCCCCATCTCTTCCTGCCCTGCTCCCCTCCCCCTCTCCACCTGCCCAGCCCTCCCTATCACATTATTTCAAACCACTGTTACTTAAGGCTGGTGAGATGCTTCAGAGGGTGGAGACGCTTGCTGCCAAGACTCATGGCTTGAGTTTCACCCCAGGCACCTGCATGGTAGAGAGGCTCCAATTCCAAAAAGCTGTCCTCAGACTTTTAGACATACACCATAGCATGCATGTGCACATGTGTGCACACACACAGACATGGACTTAGGCCAATAAATAAATGCATAAATGTAAAAAAGCTATTTAAAAAGACCATTTCAGCCTCTAAGCAATCATCAAATAATTCTTAATACTCATTATTCTTTAGCCTTTTTTGAGTTCTGCACACAGCTGAACATATATATATATATATATATATATATATATATATATATATATATATATATATGCATGTATATAATTTTTTCATAAAGCCTTGCTTTGTTGCATGCCATTCTACTGTGTGTAAGTTCGTTCTGTTCTGAATCACTTGATGAGCTATGCTGGCTTCTAAGCAGTGATTGCAAAGGATTCTGGGTAACTTGTATACTAGCCAACGATGGGTTTTCTTTCTTCTTTCATTTGTTATTTCCTTGTAAGTGGCAGGCTACATGTTCTGAAGCTTGAGATGCTTTTTAGAAAATAGTTTTAATTCCTTGAGAGCTAAATACAATATGTCGTGATCAATATGTATCAATGTTGTGATCAATGTTGAATATTCATTCCTTACTACCAGCTTCTCCCCATCACTCCACCTCTACACTAATTTTGTGGTTTTTTTTTTTTTTTTTTTTTTTTCCTTTTCTCTTTTTTAAGTCAAGCCCAGTATTCTTGAGTATGGGCCCACACTAAAGTCCATACAACAAAGGTTTCATGAAATAAAACTGACTTCAAATTTCCCATAAGCGTTTATGTACCAACAGCCCCTCCCATGCCCATTCCGACTGTGCTTGCGGTCAGGGTCACTGTGAGTTTATGTGAGCATCTATCCTGCTGTGTTCAGAAAATACCATTCTTTGAAGTCATCCACCACTCTGGCTTTTACAATCTTTCTGTCCCTGTCTCCCTCAAAGGCTCTTGGGTCTTCAGGGGCGGAGTTCTAACCCAGAATATTTTAAGTTTCCCAACAATCTCCCAGCTTCCTGTTTGGATTTCCTTTGTAGCTGTTTTCTTTTTGAAAACAACTTAACTATAAATTTAACATTTTCCAAACTTAAAACCTCTCTGGGATGCCAGGGAGGGTGGTGCACACCTTTAATCCCAGAGCTTGGGAGGCTGAAGCAGGTGACTCTCTGTGAGTTCAAGGTCAGCCTGGTCTACAGGGTGAGTTCCAGAACAGCCTGGGCTACACAGAGAAACTTTGTCTCAAAAACAAACAAACAAACCCGAAAAAACCCAACCAAACAACAACCACAACAAAAACCTCTCTGAGACTGGTTCTCTGCTGCATTCAGGTTAATATCAGGTTCATATCCTCTGCCTTAGCTACCAAGGCCCTAAAACATTGGCGCCTCTTGTCTACTCTTGTCTCATGGATTCTACTACATACTTACTTGCTTCACTGATGCCACAGAAAGTTTTTGCAGGTCCTGTGTCTACAGCCTTCAGCCTAATTAACAGTATCCCCTTCTGGGTGCCCTCCACCCCCACCCAAATAGAGTTAAATATTTCATTTAATTCCATAAATATTCTTTAAGAGTTCTTCTATAGTACCGTATTGTAGCAGTCCTAGGACCGTATTTGTAATCATTTGTCTCTATGTGGACCAAGGCTTTGATGTGCTCACACTGGGTTCTAATTCCTAACAGGAGCACATTTTCTCAGTACAACTTAAGTGATACTACTTGGCTTTTTCCTCACTAGTTTTAACCACATTACTGCATTTCTCCGAAACTTTCAGGGGTTCCTTATTTTTAGTTTTATCAAGTTAAAACTCTCCTGTCTAGCTTTTCTTCATTCCCTCCAAGTTTGTCTGTCAAACTGAATTTCAAATCTTATTTCTCACAAGCTACTCTTTAATGTCTGAGCAGTGTGATATGTGTGGTGGGTCACGATATATCCTTCGGTTGGAATGAAATTATTTCCCCTGCCCCATAATTTCCCGAAGAAAAATTCTACCGTTCCTTTAAATACCTTCTTATGAAGTCACCATTGGCTTCTTTTCTTTCTGTTCTGCATTCACAGACTTAGGAGATTTTTGAACAGGAAGAGGCTTTTAAAATAGACTGGTCTTACCCTCACTTTGCATAATACATACCTACAGTTATTTGAGCCTGTGATTCCTGCATTGTAACTTGATGGGTTTTTAGAATCACCATGGAAACAAACTTCTGGACCTGCTCGGAGGATTTCTAGATTAACTGAGGTAGGAAGACCCACCTTGGCTGTGAGTAGCACTATGCCATGGCCTGGGGGCCTGGCCTGAAACGTCCTTCAGTGCCAGCATCCATCACTTTCTTCCTAACTGCAGAAGCAAATCCCCTGCTGCCTTAGTTACTGACACACCTTCAATGCCATCACAGACCGTATCTTCTTAAACTATAAGCCAAAACAAACAAACAAACAAACAAACAAAACCCTTATCTCCCCCAAGTTGCTGTGGTAAGGTACCTTGTCACATCGATGAGAAAAGTAACAGACACGCTAACACTGAGCTTACGAGAGATGTTCTTTTAACCAGGTGAACTTCTTAAGTCTTAAGTCAAGTCTCACTATTCTTTCTCTTTCTCAAGCAGGTCTATATATTAAATCCTCAATCCATAAACCCTCTAAATAAGCTTACAACCAATGGACAAAGATGCAAACTGCCCTTCTATATGTGTTAAAAGACCCATAAAACCTCTTAGATAATAATAACACCGAGAGAAACATACACATCTGTCTCCATCTCTGTTCCTCCTCTTCTATTTTCCTAACCTTTCCTGCCCACCTCTCCACTGTCTAAGCATATATCACCTTAACGTCAACCCACATATATGGATGGGTGGTTTGGTGGTTTGCTGCAGAGTATTTTTGTGTACCACGTGAATGCATGGTGTCCACAGAGGCCAGAAGAGGGCAGTAGATCCTCTGGAACAGGATTTACAGGTGATGAGCCCCCCAAGAGGATGCTGGGAGTGGGAACCATGTCCTGTGCAAGAACAGCCAGTGCTCCTAACTCCATTCTTGCTCTCTTTTAGGATAAAACCCTGTGGAGGAAGGAGGACAGAAAAACTTTTATTTATGCAGTAACTTCCAATAACGATTTGCTCTGTTCGCTCTGTTCTCAGCACTGGTGATCTAATGGCAAAAAAAAAAAAAAAAAAAAAAAAAAAAAAAAAAAAAAAAGGAAAGGGAAACATTACTATCTTCCAGGACTTGTGCTTAAATGTGACTAATAAAGAGAAAAATGAATGCTGTTCTAGTGATAATTGAGTACAGAGGTGAGGATATAAAGTGGGTGTGCAGCCTCTAGATGAATTTGTATGGAGGGGTTCATAAGATAACCTTTAAATCAGAGGCTCTCAGTCTTTATAATGCTGCCTCCCTTTAATAAAGTTCCTCATGTTTTGATGACCCCTAAACATAAAATGATTTGGTTGCTACCTCATAATTTTACTACTGTTATGAATCATAAATTAAAAATCTGCGTTTTCTGATAGTCTTAGGTGACCCCCGTGAAAGAGTCATTTGACACCCCCCAGGGGTCATGACCCATAGGTTGAGAATCGCTGTTTTAGCCAAAAATATTTTTAAGTCATTATATTCCTATAAAAGGAGAAGAAAGAAATGTGTTTGGCGGCATATTCCTTAATCCCATCATCTGAGCCACAGGAGAACTGATGTTTGTGGGGGGCCACATGGGCTACACAGTGAGTAGGCCAGCCAGGACTATACAGAAAGAACACACCTATAACAAAAACAAGAGGCATTCCATCATTCCTTCAGTGGACCACTTCTAGGTGTAGCCCAATGGAGTCTCACTATAGTTACCTTGGAGTTCAACATAAGCACCATGACCGACCTGCACTGTGCCTTTCATTGGTAAGAAAGTTGAAGAAATGGCTTGTGGACACAAGAGGACAAGTCACGTGGAGCACAATTCATGCTTAAACTAATGCCAGGCGGGAGGACAAAATCCCCGCAGCTTTTCTCACTTCCACTCATATATGCAAATGAGAGCCAGAACATACCCCGAATTTATCGTGATATATAATTAACAAAGGAAGGAGCAGGGAACCTAAAGCAACTTAAAATCGAGAATGTAGAAGACATTTGTGAAAATTAAGGGAAGAGAGATCAAGCATGTGAATAGAAAGGCTCAGCGTGCTCTTTTGCAAACATTTGGGGGAAAAAAAGAAGCAGACCATGGGACATGTGTGTTTGTAAGACTTGGGGTCAAGCTGAAATCCCTAAGGCATCAGAATGTGACCTTGTTTAGAAATGAGGTCATTGCAGACACCAGAGTCTGCAATTGGGAGTGGCCTTCCCAACCTTCGCGACCACACTGTCCTTACAAAGAAGGGAAAATCGGACACATGAGCACATAGGGAGAATATGTGAAAGCTGGACATACTGCCACAAGCCAAAGAAATCCCGGAAGTTAAAGAGGTGCCCTCAGAAGGTGCACGGCCCTGCCCTGATTTGTCTTCTGTCCCCCAGAACGTCAGAAATTCTCTTGTTAGAACCCTGTTTGTGGGGGTTATTACAACCCTAAGAGGCTTCTCTGCAAGATGACTTTGAGACAAATAGTGTTTTTATTCCAAGAACAAGGTGCCTAATTTCTGTATCAGTCTATGGTGGAGCGGCTGTGAATAGATCACACCTGTCTTTAATTATGTTGCATTTTTATTTCAGAAAAATCACATAAAATCCCAGTGCATAACATATCAAGAGGCTCTTGTGATCTGTGCATGCAATATTTAGATACTGGTCTGTGAGAGTCACTGATAAAGAAACAGCCCGGTCTGACAGTAAGAGCTGCAAGAGGAGAAAGTCCTGAGCCTCAGCCATCTTCTTCCTATAGATCGCCATAGTCCTGGGAGAAAGTCCAGGTCAACCACACAGGGGTCAGGACACCTGCAGGTCTCCTGCCGCTTCCTCTTGGTACAGAGCCCAGTCGGGGTCCCTGAGCCACGCGAGCATGCCGAGTGGCGAGGGTGCCAGAGATGGGAGCATCTCGGTCAGGGTTCCCGGGCGGCCGTGTTACCCTGGCTCGTAGGTGGACTTTCAATATTTATGATCTGGGCACGTCTCTCTTCCCTGGCACAGCAGGAGTGCGGCGGACACAGCCTGGAAGGTCCGGCACGACGGCTGCCGGGTTAGAGGGTTTTAGGCACACGCTCGCCGAGGGTGACCTTGCCTGTCCGCTCGCTCGGCTTTCCCGCCAGCCCCCCGTAGGACATCCTGAAGCGCCCGCCCTGGGGACACGCCCGCGGACACCTCGGTCCTCCTGCTCCGCCGCCCTGCACGTGTTCGCCTGGGGCTTGAGCTGCCAAGCACACTCCGGGCAAAGACTTCCCTCCTGAGGGTAAGGGGGCTCTGTCCCTACAGCCTGGCGCCTCCAGCCCGGCCTCCGCCCCCTCGGACGACAGCCACCGAGCTGCACCGCGCGGGTCCGCAGACGCACGCTTCCCGGCGGGCTCAGCCACACCGGCCGTGGGCAGGAGGCAGAGCCGGCCGCACTGAGCATGCTCGGCGGGGAGGGCGGGGCGCTCGGCCGCGCGTCGGGAGGGCGCTCCTCAGGACGGCTCCGCGCCTCCGCGCCCGCCGCACGCTCGCTCGCTCGCTCGTTCCCTCGCAGCCGCGCCCGCCGCAGGCTGCGCCCGGCCGCCCCGCCCCGCCCCGCCCCGCCCCCCGCCGCTCGTCCCCGCCGCGGCCGCGCCGCCTGCAGCCACAGCCGCTGCTCCTCCCCGGCGGCCGCCCCCCGCGGGTCCCTCCCTGGCTGCGGGAGACGCGGAGGTAGAGGGAGGACGCCGCCGAGCCGCGCCGCCCGCACCCGGACCCTTCGCCTCGCCCTGCCGGTCCTCACTCTGTGGGAGGAACATGGGTGAGTCCTGCCAGCCGTCGCCGCCTGACATTTTTCTTTTCCCCCCTCAGCGTGCTGCAGGGCGGCAGTGCATTTCTCCGGCAAAGTTGCCCCGGTCCCTCCCCGGCTCCGCGAGGTGCCGGGCGGCGGCCCTTCCCCGGCGAGGCGGGCGCACGCGGGCAGCCGGGCCGGCGGGGTCGCGCACGGGGTGGGGTCGGCGGCCGGCTCCGCGCTCGCCCTCCCCTCCTCCACGCTTCCTGCCGGCGCCGGGCCGCGCGGGGCGTCCCCGGGGCTGGGAGGCCGCGGTGCTGCAGCCTCGGTCCCACGGCGAGCCCGACCACTTGGCGGAACTTCCTCCCCGTGGGCGCGATCGCTCCCTCCCCAGCCTGCCGACGGCCGGCGCCGGTGCGAGGAGAGCTCGCAAGTAGTTTGGGAGGGCGATTGGCAGCCGAGTGTCGGAGCGGACAAGGTGGAGGTGACGACTCGCCCGCCGCCGTGGGCGACGCGAGGCTGGCGGGAGCCGCTAGCTGTTGAATTAGTGTTGGGAGACCGCGGCGTGCTCAGTTCCGCTCCTCAAGCGGGTTTCTTGATTTCCCTGGTCAGGCTACTGTGGCTGGAAACTGTCCCCTGTAACACATTGTTAAGGAATTTACATGCTGGTTATTCTCCCCCAACTGCCCCAGCCTAAATCTGCATAATCTGATTCTAGTTCCATTGTATTTATAGTTAATCCTAAAAGAATGGGAATTTCAATGCAAAAGGTCTTAGAAAACTATTTCTCTTTGAACGTGAAATTTCTCTCAGATGCTGCCTACCTGTGCCTAATTACAAAAGCACCCACCGGACACGTTCTCTTCTGTAATTAAGAGCGAAAAGTTTCCTTTGATAGTAACAACTTAGATCTTCTGCCCAGCACACGTTCTCCAGTTTGTTTCTATTCCGGTCTATCGTAATTTCCCCTTTTAAAAACTGGCTTCTTCGGCGTCCCTCCACTCGGACTTTGCCCACGCCTTCTGTGCAAGTTATTTATGAGTGTGGTCTTTTCATCTGTCAGTACAATGCTCAACACTTAGAGTTAGGTCATGGCAATACAGAACCCTCAGGGAAGTGTCTGAATCTAGAAATGATGTGGTAGCGTTTCCCGGAAGACCAAATGCTCTGAGCTTTGAGTCACATCTTTGTCATTTAGTAGGAAGAAGATGGTTGGGGGAGAAGGAGGTGGGTTTAATGAAACAAAACAAAACACCTATGCCCCTGAATTCTATTTTCTCTTGTTTGTTTTCTGAATACTACTGACAATTGGAACAGTTCAATAAAAACGGTATCCCATTTGAACATCCCTTCCTTCAGGAATAGAATTTTTAAGGAATACTAGTCCAGATTACAGATCAAAATCTGTGTGTTGGAAGGACTTTAATTACAGGTTATGAGCTTCGTGTAGAAACAAGTCTCAGTTTCTAAAAGGTGAGATTTAGTTAAAACTCATTTTAACTAAACGTTCAAAATGTTGAATTGATATTCTCCCCCCCCCCCCCCCAGTGGAGAGATATCAAAGGTCCGGTGTTGCAAATTAAGGAATAAAAGACCCAAGACAGACTAAATTACTCAATAATCTTGCAAATCTTGGATGCTGTTGGGTGATTTAAAAAGAAAAAACAAACAAACAAAACGAATACAAATACATTTTATTTTGAAGCTTCTCAGAAACTCTTAAGGTCCTTTCTGTTGGAACTTGGGGGACGGACCCTGTTAGAAGGAAGTGTTTTTTTGTTGTTTTGTTTTAAATAGCACTCACATAATGTCTAATGGGGTTATTGGTATGTTTATTTGTTTTGTGCTTTTAACCTTATGTTTAAGAAGATGACATTTATGTCTTAAGTTTTGTGTCTTTTGTAGTTTACTCAACATAGTAAGTGTTGAGTAAAATTTGGTCAAATTCTTATTTGTAGTGCCATGTACTTCCAGATCTTGAACTTGAAAGTGTAGGCCCTGAATAAAATACATGGATGGTAGACAGGGAAGTATAGAAAGTGTCTTGCTGTAAGGCCTTTCATTTAAAAACCTGTTACTTTGTTGCAGATCATGGGTTTTGAAGCCAACCTTAGGTATGTAGTTTCCTTCTATAATGCTACTTGCAGTGATTAAGATGTTTTTGTATGATCAGGAGGCATATAAAATAATAAAACATTGAACCCTTGGAAGATAGTTTTATATTCTGATCCACTAAAGTTAGGACAACTAAAATATACTAATGCCAGGAAATTACTTTTTAACTCTGTCTTTTAAAGAACCAAGGCACACTTTATTTATTTTAGGTAGTCTGTTTTGTCTTTGTCCTCTTGGGTGTTGAACCCCAGGGTCTTGTGTACATTTGAACCCCAGCTGGAACACTTAAAGGATATTTTTATAGCAATGACTTTTCTCCACAAGAAAATAAAGGATAATTTCTAAGTAACCTCACAGATCCCAGCTATTACTTTATGTGTATATGTTATTGTTATCCAATATTGATCAAAAACCCATTCTATAAAGTGTACTGTGGGGAGGCAGGAACGAGTGAGACAGTTTCTTATAATCTTCAGAAGTATACGAGCCACAAATAACTATACTAGAAGTAAGTGTGTGAGACATATATCTGTATTCTCACCACATTGATTGGAGGAGGGGCAGGAGGATGGAGAGGACCAATGAGTTTGAAGCCAACCTGGGCTGCCTGGCTGGATTAAAAAGAAAAGTTACCCTGTCTCAGACAGCCACATAAAATCTTTATTCAATGAAATCTACAAATGATAGAAAGTATCTTTGCATGTACTACAAAGATGCTGGGAATGCAGACGTTTTAGAGAAATGTTATGTGAACCAACCGTTAGTTAGGCTTCTAAACGGTAGAAACGAGACTTACTACTGGGAGGAGGGATGGCGTAAATTGAAAATAGACAGGAGAGGTTAAAGACATTTCTAGGAAAGTTTCTAAAAAGCCCCCTTTAGCTAGAGAAAAATACGGAAACTGGGAGACAGACGTGAAGAAGTATTAGCAGTCACCAAATAGCAGTAGGTCTGAAGTGCCCTGCTGAAGTTTGCACTTGTTGAGGGAACCAACCATTAAATATATTCAGTGAGCAGAATGTTGCTTTTCTAACAACAGTACCTCACACTTCTCTGACATTCCCTTTTCTGATGGTGTCTTAGGATAGTATAGTTTGGTTTGTTTTTTTTTTAAACTTTTGTGGTATCTATTATTGGAGATTTTGGTTTAATGTTAGTTTTAGAGAGAGTAGAATCATCTAAACCAGAGTCTGTTTTATTTATAAATCTTAAGATATTTGAACTTCAGGTTTGGAAATGTACCCAGTATCTCAAATATTTTATATTCATTCTTTGTATGATGTTTGTCTTTAGTTTTCAAATGGCAATTTCTCCTTAGCTAAGCAACTCGAGTTGTTTGAGTCAGTTGTCTAAATAAATGTCCTAAAAAACTCTTTCTCACTAGGGCTGAAATAGGGACTGTATTCAGACTGCAGAATAAATTCAGTGCATTTATTTAATCAGGATTGTTACTTGAAGAATTCCTGGAATAAAGCCAGGGATGAAGATGGTGATGAAGGGATGATTATAAAGTGGGCTGCAAGCTGTGACTAGCTGTATACCTGTTGTATACATACACACCCCCCAAAACAAACAACCCAAAGAACACACTACAACTTTGTATCTACCAGATTATTAGACAACACTATATGAAAAACTAACTGAAACTCATTTGAGTTCAAAGTTAAGCTAAATATATTATTAATGGAGATTTAATTTTAGTGATTATCAGTTTTCTAATCACTAATCGGTTTAGTGATTATATTGTCTACTAACCTTATGGAAATAATAACTTCATGGGCACAATAATAAAATATAGTAAAACAGTGATGCTTTGCATAATATAAATATCCATTGTAATGTGTCTTATCTAAGTTCCTACCATTTAATTTTTAATAATGGTTTTAATAGCTGTCTCAGATTTTCTAAAAATTAATAAACACATCTCATGGGTCAGTAGAGTAGTCTTCAGAACACCACTGAGGTAGTAATTACCAACTGTGGATGTCAGTTATCCCGTTAAACTTTATAGATTTTAATCTTACTAGTTAACAGGGTGACACTCCCTGTTTTGCTGATTCAAATAAATAGTTTATCCAAGAGAATAGAACATTCTAAAAATCTTGATTTTTAATGTAGTCATTTTCAAATTTTAGCTTGCATAAGAATCATCTGGAGAGCTCAGTTTTTGTTTTGTTTTTCAACTACTGGGGCAGCTCACAGTTCTGATTGAGTAGGTTTGCATTGTTAAGACAAGTCTCAGGTGAGGGAGTATTGGGACTAACACCTCCACACAGCAGAGGTTGGCAGGCTTTTTCTGTAAAGGGCCAGGTGGCGAATATTTTAGACTTTTAGGCCAGGAGGCCCAGATTATCAAACAGAACAAAAGATCTATGATGAAAGAGGACAAACAACTGTAAACCTTTAACATCGGTTGGACAGTCTGTGTAGAGCAAATTGTTTTGAAGGAACCACATGTACTTAATTATGGTTCTAACTCACCAGATGACCAGCATTGATAACAGGTATTCCTCAGTTAATGCAGAGCTCTAATGACATTTTATGATTTTTGTCTTTAACGTCTTTTTAAATAGGTGTTGCTAGGTACATAATGATTTTTTTCTTGGTTTGGATGTGTTGAGAGTTAAACCCAGGGTTCTTTGCTCCACCGTTCTTAATGAGCCTAGCTCTTGTATAGGAGGCATTTAGAGAATTCTTCTGTGTTCTTGATACTTCCCAATTTGCATTCAGATGAACTACTTCCAGTTGAAAACTCAGCTCCTAGTGAGCTTGTGAGAGGCTGTAGCTGTAGCTTTTTTAGCTTGAAAAAAAAATACGTTGTTGTAGCTATTATTCGGGGGTTTCTTCTCTACCTTAGATCATTTAGTTCCCAAATAAAAGACATAAAACCTTTATATGTATACTAGGCCTTAAAAGCACTGGAGCTGGGCAGATAGCAAGCCTCTGAGCCATGTCTACTTCTCGGTCAGTAACCAAGACACCACTTGCCATGTTCTCTGCTCCCACTGGCTGGCCTTCATGACCATGCTGTCTGTCACTTACTTGTCTACCTCTTGGCATCATCTCTCTGCACTCTCATGGTCTCTATCTCCAAGACCCTGGAATGGAAGCCTTGCCAACCTCCCTTCTGCCCAGCTACGCCTGTAGCCATTTTTATTGGCCAGTCAGGGATAACTTGGGAGGCAAGGTTACATAGCGTCACCTGGTGTACAACCCTCTTGGGAGTATTATTAGCCTTAGAATGCATAGCAACAGAGGAAACCCAACAACTATACCTAAGTTTTCTTTATGCACAGAGATCTTGTTTAACAGATGACGACACAGGAATTGCACAGGATAGATCAGTTGATACTTCTGATTTGTCTAGATGACATTATTATTGTACTATAAGTTCCCCATGTGAGTTTTACATTGTCTTTGAGATGAGATGCATTAGGAACATCAAATATGTAGGGAAATCTAGTTTTCAAAGACGTGAGCTTGGGGTCAATTGTTTCTTTGCTGTTTGTAGTGAGCATTTTTTTTTTTTTTTTTTTTTTAAAGTTCAGAGCATCTGTGTCCTGACTTTTAATTTTTTGTTTTTTAAATCAGCTATAACCCTTTAAATGGTAACCCACTAGGCTCCCATGTGGTCGGGCAAGTTGAGAGTTTTCAGTTTCTACTCTGATAGGGATAGACAGAGCTAACCTTAGGGTGGTTAAATCTTCAAGTGCAAATCAAGTTCTCTACTGGTGGCACAGTCTAGGGATACACTTAAGGATTAAATGCTTTTCTTCCCGGAAACCTGCTAATGAAGAACAGTAGGCTTTAAACATTGTGTGTTTGGAAAACATAGTTTCTAAGCTGGTTAAATCAGCCTCTTTGTGTTCCTTGTGTATGTTTAATTCCACTTCAGATTATACAAGATCATATTTTCTTAACTTAGGAAATACTCTTTCTAATCACTGTTCTATGGAAAAGGTTTACAGAACAGAATTCTTAAGCAGTTTGGGATTGACTTCTTGAAAACAAAACAAGCAGACAAAAACAAAACAAAACCAGCAAGTGAAAACAGGTGACTTATGAGTCGGGGAGATCTTGCTATTATTTCTTGTTGCCTGTTGGTAAACTGGATTACAGACAAGTGGTTGATGTTTATATGCAGGTGAGGGCAGGCACAAGATAAGACAAGGCCTCTGATTGGGCAGTGAAAAAGGAAGAGGGGGCAGAGTTTTTGAAAGGCAGGAGAGAGGAGAGAAAGAGGAGGAGGAGGCTGACTCCAACCCACGTGGCTTTAAATAGTCACAGGTAGCTATAAATATCTTATAAGGAATGGATTTTTACAGGACAATTTGTCTTATCTAGGTGGGGTAGTTTATATCAATATCAATTGGCTCTGAGTTTATTGTGTGGATGTTTTGTGGATTGAGAATTTACTGGTATAAATCTGATTGATAACTACAAGCTTCTAGAGTTTTGATTTTGTTGGGCTAGTGGGAATTGTGACAATAACCACAGCATAGGCAGATGCTAGGAATGTGAGCAGGTTCACAGCAGAGAACCGCATGATAGGTGGCCTCAGCCTGGGGCTGGCGTGCCATGGAGGTGGGAGAGACCCCTGGTGGCAGAGTAGCAGGAGGTAGTGTGGTGTGGTGCCTGGTACCATTGGCCATTTGTTTAATATTTACACACAAACACCTACCCCCACACCCTGAGGTTTTAAGTTCTCAATCTTGCTGAGCAAGCATTTTGCCAACGGAGCTGTTTCCTGTTGCACTTTTCTTGGGATACAGCAAGGAACATATAATCACCCCAGATGGACATCCAGGACAGACCGTAGTATGATTTAACCAAGTCCAACCTGGTGAGACCAGTGAGTTTGTAGGGCTTTCAGACTGGGGGCTTAACTTAGAGGAGTGTGTATGACCTCTCCCACCCCAGAGAGCTGCATCACTGCCAAGTCTGACCCTTTTAGGATGGCCACAACATGGAAGTTGCATCATGGAGCCCCACTTCCAGTTAAGCTTGAAACTCCTGTATGCTCTTGGCATCTCCTAAGATCACTTGGAGTTGGGGGGCTGGATGGCATCTCACATGAGGATCCCCTGTCGCTCTCTGGCTTCATCTACTCCCTAGAGTGTCCCAGTAGGCCTGGTACCATTAGTGCCATAGAGCTGGTTCCCACTGTATTATTCTGCTCTAGGTACCATAGCTGCCAGGGGCAAAGCCCAAGATGGACTGCTGTTATGTCTAGGGGAAAGGCTGCCGTACAGTACCTCCTCAGACCTCAAAGGGCTAGTGATTCTCAAATAAGCTTGAGCTCTGGCTGTGTTGCAGTCAAAGATAATTAGCTCACCATGGATGATTTTTCTTTCCTGCAAAAGAAGTGTGCCATATAGAAACGTACTTGGTTTGCGTCTTTATCTTCTTGAAGAAATTCTGCTGTGGCGAGATATTGTTAATCTGTTTGATCATTTCGATGATTACTGTCCTGTGAGTTGAGAGTGTGATGATTGGCAAGAGTATTTGTATTTTTTTCTAGGATAGCTACAGCGTTGTTAGTGTGTATTACAATGATTAGCCAACCACTCAGCAACAAATAACCTATATAACACTTTTAATTTCTTAAAAGCAAGATACTTGAATGTAATTATATTGTTTTGCTGAAACTAAGTCTGTTGTTAGTAGAAAATATAGTAAGTTAGCACCTCTAGTCTAACTAACTATGCTATACCATAGTATTCTAGTCAACCGTAAACTATCTCTTGTTTAGTTTTAGATCCATGATACCAAGAATAAACATTGTACTAAGTAAGGTTTATGAGTATAGGAACAGGTCAAACTTCATTTATCCCCAGCACATATTTTTTTCGTAACATCCTAATAAAAATTTAAATTGGGGTCTGTCTATAAACTTGATTTGTCATGTTGGTCAAAACAAAATGTTGACTTCTTAAATAGTCCTAAAGTGTGGCTCTACTGGGCCTGTATTCCTACTGACAACACTGATTACTGTTGAGTGGAAAATCCCTCCTTAAGGCTGGACACACGTGTATGCCATGAAAGTCTAGTATCATGGATTCATTTAAGGAATTGAACTAATGAACGTTCCAGCCTAACTTATATCCTGCAGAGTTGACTCTTTATGGAGGTATCTGAAGTCATATTATGTGGGATTCCTTATTATTGCTTCTAAATTATAAAATATTCAATCTCGTTAAAATGGGTCATAGTTAAACTTACCACATTTTGAAAATTAAATTCATTAAAAATTAAGAAGTTATGAAAATTAAATCATACAACTAGTCAATAATAGTACTTACCTGCATATATATATACATACACACACACACACACACACACACACACACACACACACACACACACACACACATATATATGAAATAGGAACTAAAAGGAAGACAGAGTTGATTTATTTTCAGCTTTTGCCTAAACCGTAATGTAGATGTTGAAGAGAAGGCTCAGTGGTTAAGAACACTTACTGCTCTTGGAGAAGATCCGGTCTAGTTACCAGCACTCATGTGGTGGCTCACAGCAGTCGGTACCTGCAGGGATAGGGGATCCAATGATATCTTCTACTTTTGTGAACACCAGTCATGCACGTGGTACATGTATGTTCATGTAGGCAAAACATACACATAAAATAAATCTTAAAATAAAGAATGACATCAATAGTACAGCCTTTGACAAGCCACTTGGATTCTTTATGTACCTATTTTATCTAGAGCCTAAAAACTACTACCACTGTGAATAGAAAAACTATGGCCCGTTTTGATACAGGACCTCCAAGCTCAAGTGCCCAATGAGAACTGTTATGTCAGACCAATTTTACTTTCTAGGGAAAATAATGGGATCATCAGAGTGCTATTAGGCATTTTATTATATATAATATAATAGGACTATTAGATAGTATATCTTAGAAAGCATTCACTAACGTGAGGAAACATAAAATTGTTCTCTATACAAGAACTACAAAAGCAATAATATGGTTATATTACTTTATTTTTAAATTATAAAGAGACTTATAAAATTATGTAAAATAATCTCAAATAACTGTTTTCTTATTTGTGATTTTTAAAAGATAGAACAAAGCAAACAGTTCATGGTATTTTTTTACAAATTGTTGTTTTGAAAGCTATGAGATAATGTATTTTGTCTTAGCTTTTCTGAACGTAAGGACTTTGTCAGGTTGGAAAAGCTATTTGCTGTAAGTCTTGAAAAACACTCCTGTGTCAAGACTCACTAAGTGCTTGGCACCGATCATCTAGCAAAGCCGAGAACTGATGCGAGAACTGATGAACGTATGCCTCACGGGGTGGGGGCACCAACGGACTTTCATACAATTGAGAAGTAGGTTTGGTTTGAAATATAATTAGGACAAATGTCGAATTTCATGTGAACTGATTAATTTCCTTTTACCTGCAAAGATTCATTTTTGGAAAGGTTACAGTGTTAAGCTGCAAGAGGGAATCACACCAGTCCGTTAAGATGCGCTTCTGGCGTTTACACGGCTTGTACAGGCGTAGTCACCAAGTCAGAAACAGGACAAGATCAGCACAGTGGCTCTAACCAGAAAGCTACAAAGCAAGTGGACCAGACGGTCACCTCTCACTTTTGGAAAAGCTTAAACTCCTAACTGTAGATGAGAATACTGTAAAGGAAGTGTGTAATAGAAACAGAGAAGATCCTAACTGGATCCCCAGAGGAACACAGACGGAGGGAGTGACAGATCGCTCAGCACCCAGCGCTGTCTCCTTGTCGAGATCCGGACTTCTTCCTTCAAGCTCACTTCCTTTATGAATTAAATACCTGTTAAAAGCTAGAGTATATCATGCTTTTTGATACTGTCCCCTGCCATAGTTCACTGTTTTGTTTTTAATTACATACTCAGACATCTAGACAGTTGCTAACCTAGTACAACTGGTTAACTTGGTTGGAAATTTTTCTTCCTGAGAAACATCCAACCTCCAAAAGCCACATAGAGAAAGCTCTGGATTTTCTGCACAGCCCTTATCTGCACAAAGTACTAAATGGCTGGACAGAAGAAAGGACAGAACTTTGGTTCATCCCTTGGTTGGTACATATTCTTTTTTTTCCCCTCTCTTAAAGATTTATATATTTTATATATGTGAGTACACCATCACTGTCTCAGACACACCAGAAGAGGACATCAGATCCCATTACAGATGGTTGTGAGCCACCATGTGGTTGGTGGGAATTGAACTCAGAACCTCTGGAAGATCAGTCTGAGCCATCTCTCCAGCCCCCAAATTAATTTATTTTTATTTTATGCACATTAGTATTCTGCTTGCATGTATATTTGTGTGAGGGTGTTGGTTCCCCTGGAACTGGAATCACAGACAGTTGTGAGCTGCCATATGGTGCTGGGAATTGAGCCTGTGTCCTTTGGTTAAAAATAGTCAGTACTCTTAACCACTGAGCTATCTTCTCAGCCCTGGTTGGTACATATTCTAGGCAGATTATTCAATTTCTGAATTCAGCTCAGTTGACAGTTACTTCACAGAAGAGTTTCAGGTGTTACATGAGATAATCTCCATGTGAATGTTAATACCCGCTTTCAAAATGAAAACATAATCATGTTTGTAAAACTTGGTCCTGTATTCAGAAGTTAAACCAACAAAGAGTCATGTTTACTGTACTTACATAACCAGGCAGATTATATTTTTTCAAAGTTGGCTATAACTTCTTGGTCTACAAAACTGTTTATAGCTTGCCACCTTGTGTGAGAGTTAGGAGCTACTTGCCCAAACACACCTAGGATTTGCTTATAACCACCAGAATGTAGAATTCAGCAGAAGTGATACTGTGTGACTTTCTCGTCCTGCTGATAAAAAAGTTAAAGCTGCCTGTTTGTTAGAGCAGCGTTCTGTCTGCAAGCCTGAGACTTCTGAGCAGTAGGAGGCTGCCTTAGTGGTGGGAAGTGAAGCTTTGTGGAGAAATGCTAGGGTGAGGTCCTAGACACACGGTTCCAGTGCCCAGGCTCTTCCTGGCCAGTCTTAGAGCCCTCATGAGCGCTGTTGACAGGATGCTCCAGATCCAGCTTTGGGGCACTTCAGAGTCACCCTCACCTCTAGACTCATAGAAGGTCTGAGGCTCCTGGAGAAGATGAGCAGTCCCCAACGTGCACACGTGCATTCTTCGTGCCTAGAGTCTATGTGCACAGCACAGTGGCTTTCGTTTCACCTGAGTAAGTTTGGTGTGATGTGTTGAACAGTGATAATTGGAGCATTTCCTCAGCAATAGGTTGATACTAAAGTTCGTTCGTCATGGAGATAAGTGACGTAGCTTCACACGCAGAGAACTTGACAGGGAATTTTCTTCGTAAGCCCTGGTAGCTGGACAGCAGAGTGTTCTTTCACTCAGCAGGAACACCAGCTTCCAAGAAGGTGATAGGAAGTTACCCCGGGGTTAATAGTACTCACTTTTAACATGTGGGTTGCTTATGTTTTGAAGTCATGTATGTGTAGTGCATACGTGAGCACGGAGTACATCTAGAAGGACGCATGGCACGTGCTAACACTAGTTGCTCTGGGAGTGAAGTGGGACATGCAAATGCATTGCTCACCAAAATAAAAGTAATTTCTGTATGTGAAAATGGGGAGAGCTGTGTTGTGTTCATCTTTCTGTCTTCAGCACTGAGCGCAGTGTTTAGGGGTTGCTGGGCATTTAGTTCATATTGGAAGAAACAGAAATTTGGTGTTATCTTCTACATTTATTGATCATCGTATATATGACATTCTTGTCCTTTCTCACACAGCTCCTCAGTACCCATCTCAAGAAGGCTATTTATAGAACTGTATCTGTCCATGTCCAGTCAGGAGATAAAATCCAAGTATTTGTTGGAAGGATGGATGGAGGGATGGATGGATGGGTGGGTGGATGGATGGATGGGTGGATAGAGAGATGGATGGATGTGTGGGTGGATGGATGGATGGGTGGATAGAGAGATGGATGGATGTGTGGATGGATGAATGGGTGGGTGGGTGGGTGGATGGATGGATGGGTGGGTGGATGGAGGGATGGATGGATGGGTGGGTGGGTGGGTGGATGGATGGATGGGTGGATAGAGAGATGGATGGATGGATGGGTGGGTGGGTGGATGGATGGATAGATATTCTAGCAGTAACATAACTTATTGCTCAGAACTTCTTTTTATATTTTACTTATTTTTCTGATGTATAGGGTTTTGTCTTTACTACGTGAGTGTCTGGTGCCCATTTAAGTCAAAGATGTCAGATCCCTGGAACTGGAGTTACAGATGGTTTTTATCTACCATGTAGTTGCTGGGAATTGAACCAGGATTTCCTGGAAGAGCAGCAAGTGCTCCAGCCACTAAGGTGTTTTGCCAGCCTCTGCTCAGAGCTTTTAAATGCTGCTCTTCAAGCCCAAATCTCAGTTGGGTGGTGTGATTACTACGATCTGCACACAGAAGAGCACACTGCAGAAGAGAAACCCTAAACTTAGAACTGCAAAACACTGTAGGGTCCCAGCCAATAATGTCCACACATCCTCATCTGTTACATAAATCTCCTGAGGAGAAGAAATCATTTCTTGTGTGTTACCTTAAAAAGAGTTAAAAACAAAATTTTCAGAAAGAAGAGGGTATTGTTCAGCCATGGAGTATCTGCTGAGAGGAAGACTTACTTTTACTGTACCTTACTTTTTGTTTGTTTATCTGTCTTTATGCTTAGATAATTATACAGAAATGCCATAAAGTCTAGGGGAAATTATTATCTCTCGCAGTAAGTGTTTAGGGTCTTTCTTCCTCCCTCCCTCCCTCCCTCCCTCCCTCTCTCTCTCTCTCTCTCTCTCTCTCTCTCTCTCTCTCTCTCATGTGTGTGTGTGTGTGTGTGTTTGTGGTAGTAGTAGTGATGCATATATGTATTTGTGCTTATAAAAGTCACTGGGCAACCTCTGACATCATGCTAAAAACACTGTACATCTGCTTTGAGACAGGGTCTCCCATTGGTCTGGAGTTCACCAGTTAGGCCACAGCCACTGACCAGCATCCTGAGACCTGTCTAGTTCTGCCTCTCAACTCTAGGGTTAGAAATACAAACAGCCTAACATTTGTACATCGAAACTCATGTGCTCATGTTATGAGGTAAAGATTATTGGCAACTGAGGTGTTTTTCCAGCTCAGCACCCAGTAAATGAAACAGAATGCTCACTGTTAAATTCTTGAGCAGTGATAGACCAGGGAACTCTGAAGGGTAAGTTAGACCCAAGAAAAAGGGTATCCAAGCGAGGGGAAAGAGGATTTTCAATGAAATACACAGTTTCGTTATTCTAGCCTTTCTTTCGGGTCAAGAGATGAGACACAGAGCCCTCCATATACTGAGCACTCATCTGCTAACCCGAACTGTGACCCCTTCATCAGCCCTTCTTCTGAGATCCAGTTCGTTCGGGCTTGTTCAGGGCAAAGCTGATCTGCAGTCACCTGACCTGTAAGAACAACTCTGAAGAAGATGGCAGTGCTGGGCTAAGTGCAGAGACTTGCAGGGCGAAGGGAGGAGCTTGGAGCTAGGAAAGCATTCTACAAGACCCCAGAGCACTCCTGTATGTGATGGAGACAGAGCTCATGCACTGTTCATCCACCACATGTACTGAAACAGAAAACTTTTCCACACTAAGGAGTGGATGAGCTGTGGACTCCACTATGCACAACTCTACAGAAAGAGGAGGAAGGACAGGGTGAAGGGGAAGGAGAGGAGGAGGAGGTAAAAGGCCACAGATGGCAGCAGGCATTTGACACTGGCTGTGGGGTGAACTTGCATGGGAAATGAAAATGAGTTAGTTGATGCCTGATATAATCCGTTGATGGGATTTTATTCTTTTGTTTTAACATGTGGTGTGTTAGTGTCCCATATCAGCCATGCCTTCTGTTTTCATGTAGACTTAAGGGTTTGTCTGAATCTATTTCCTCTGCTGCCAGACATATCCTAGAATCTGGGGCAGGACTCGGAGGTAGGATATCGGTTACACCTGAACCTTCAGTGCCAGGAGTCAACAGTGCGCCATAAGCTTGCACTTGAGTGAAGGAGTTGATGCCTGAAGCCTCAGCATTAAGTCTAAACCTCTGTGCTGACTTGAGGAGCTATGTGGAATGTGAGAGTAAAGAAACAAGTGGAGCCTTGGGTGGTGCACAGGATAATAGAGTAAACCACGGAGACATTGTTCTGGAAGAATCCTAGAGATTCTCTCCCGTGTAGAGGTCACTTCAGCAATTAGAAACTTGGAGATGACAGGTTAGATTCCACTAACACTGTTCCGATATGCTTCTTTTAAAAACTGTAACATGCTATCAAGTTTTGTTCATTTATCTGCATTGATTTCTTTTTCTTTAGTGCCTTATAATATGTGGTCTTGGTCACTATTTGACATGGAGTATAGTAAATCTTTCCTTTTACAAGCCCGTGGAGAAGATATGAGCCCAATATTTTTCTTGTTCAGTTCTTAAAGCTCCAAGCCTAGATGTTTCTGTGACTTGCTCTGTGATTAAATTCAAAAGACAGTTACTAATTTATAATTAGTATCATGCTGGATGCTGAAGCCATATTTGACAGCTGTAGAACAGGAAATGGTTCTTGAACTCTTTTGGTGCCTGTGAAGGAAAGTTTAATGGCCCTGACTGCCCTGCTTTTCAGAATTAAAGTTTCGTGTTGAAGTCAGGATGGGTGACACTCTTGCCCCCAGCTTAGACAAGACAGCAGTCTTTCTCCTTCAAACCGAGATAGACTCTTCCTTTCTGGATGAAAGAGGCCTGGGTTGCAGCTCAGTGATGGAGCATTTACTTAGAGTAGCTTCACCTCAAAGCTCCCAGCATGACCAAGAAAGGGAGGAACACTGCTCACAGTGTTTGTTGTAAGAAGAGGGCTAAGAATGCTTTGTACCACCTTTTTGAAATAGCAAGAGAAGTGACTCCACAGGGATTGAAGTCATTACTTTTTTCACAAGAAAACTATTTCTTAGTCAAGGCAATTTACATCATAATTTGTAGCAGGATGTAAGTGAAGGCGGTGGGAAAAGGAATGTCAGGTTGTTGAGATCTATTACTGTAACTTTTTTTTAAAACCTTATTTTTAATGATGGTTCATTTTTAAACACTTTAACCTCCCTTGTAGCCCACCACTCACCAGAGGTGGTGGGAAAGAAAGGAAATGGGGAAGTGGACCTATTTAGGAAGGTTCTTTGGAGCAATTCCTGTCTGTGTTGTCTGGAAATCGGCAGTTCAGTTATCAGGTCAGCAGCTGCAGCTCCATCCACTCGCAGACACTTCACAGATACACCAGCTGGAAGAGCTGGGTTAGCAGTAGTGGTGATACAACCTAGCAGAGACAGCCAGGCCTCAGCGTTGGCTTGAGTCAGCAGGAGGGGCACGGAGGAACTCCAGAAGCAAAGGTCCGAGGCTCGTAAGTATTACACAGCTAGCTGGACCAGAAAGCCAAGCTCCATCACTCCATGAAGTCCTATTTATATCCCCCAAACAAGTGTCTTCCACATGGCCTGCCTCAGCACATGAGTCTAATCAGCCCGAGTCCGCAGAGTCCCAACAAATGGAGCTCAGCTAGGCAATGTAAGGGATACATGCCTGTTGTTAGCAAAGAGTCATTCATCATGTGTCATTTCACGTGCTTACTTTAGCATAGCATCTTGTCTCCTGTGTCTGCTTCACTGAAACAAACGTCCCTTCACAAGTCGGCCTGAGCCTTTCACAGCTGTGTCCACTTTAAGGAAACACTCCTTCATGTGTTTGTCCCAGCAAGACACTATGCAACCGATTTTCCAAAGAACCCTTAAATTTCCACTTCTTATTACATTTCACTTGGGAAAGTAATATGAAAATGTTCACATGCCCCATAAAATAAAAATATATTAATAGAGTTTTATATGTACATAAAAATGTAGAACTAGGGAAATGAAAAAATGCATGATTGGAACTATGAATTTCTACAAAAATAGTTTTCTGAATCAGTTTACTTAGAAAGTTTAAGTTTCAGAGTTCAGTCGCTTTAGAAATTGACTAAATTCATCTGAAGTCTTATTTTATATAGAATCATAGTTTGGCCCCATCTTGAGAGCACAGCTCATCCTTGCATTGAGAGCTGGAGGTAGCAGTGTGGGCGAGTGAATGTTAATGCCCAGCTCCCCCAACTCCCTCCAGCGTTTCTCCATAGCCCTGGCTGGCCTGGAACTCAAGCCTCATGGCTGACTGGCTTCTCTTTTACTTGGACCTAGACTGTAGCCCTTGGGTTAGTGCTACTTACATTCAGATTACGTCTTAGTTAAGCCTTTCTAGAAACACTCTAGACAAATCCTTGTGTCCAGATGATTTTAAATCCTCCCAAGTTGACAATCAAGATTAACCATGAAATGAAACAGCTTATTAATTTTTTTTATTCAAACATTGTGAATATCCCTATTTCTTGAGTGTTATCTAAATTGTCCTCTGAATACTGCACATATGCACTTTGAGTAGTGATTTTTGTTAAGACATGCCTTTCCCATGTCATTTTTCCCATGTATGTGTACTAATAAAGCATATTTAGTATGTATTTATATTGCTGTCAGACCATGGTATATCTGTGAGACTATGTCTTAAGAAATAACTTAAAACTTAGAATGGCTCACTCATTACCCTCTTTATTCAAAGTTTTTGCTTCTCTGATTCAGTAATAATTCTGAAGGTAATAGTAGATTATTACATTTTAAATATTATTTTTAAGTTTTTAGTTGTGTGTGTTGTTTAAACTAGTTGACATTTTGACAAGTGTTTGTAGTGCCTATGGAAAAAAGGAAATGATTTTCTACTAACTTTTCCAGCCTGCTGTTATATAAGTTCCTGCTTTGCAGTTCGCTTACTTGCCTCTCCCATCCTCAGACTCATGAGGATTGCAGTGGTGTGAGGAGTGTATCCTGGCTAGTTTTCTGTCAACTTGACACAAGCTAGAGTCATCAGAGAAGGGAGAATCTGAATTGGCAAAATGCCTCAAAAAGATCAGTCTGTAAGTAGCTCTGTAGGGAGTTTTCTTAACTAATGATTGATGTAGGAGGGCCAAGCCCATTGTGCGTGTTGCTGTTGCTAGGCTGCTGTTCCTGGGTTCTACAGGGGCCAGAGACTGAGCAAGCCACGAGGAGCAAGCCAGTAAGCAGCACCCCTCCATGGCCTTTGCATCAGCTCCTGCCTCCAGGTTCCTGCACTATTTGAGTTCCTGTCATGACTTCCTTTGGTGAGGAAGCATCTTATTCTTAAGTATCTTACGGCTTTTTAAAGGAAGCTACTCAAAATTTTGCCAGGTCCCAAACTGTGTATCTCAGTGAATGTCTGTATCATTAGAATGGCCATTCTGAAGCTATAAAATTTTGGCCAGGATTATTATTTTAACAATCAAGTATATGTTTTCTTTTCATTGGATAAGTCAGTCATACTCTGTCTTATATGAAAGAGATATTTTTTCGGGGAAATATTTTGCTATTAATACTTTTTCAAGCTGGGGTATAACTCGGTGTTAGAACACTTTTATACAAGAGCCTGGGTTTGATTTCTACAGAACAAAAACTTTAAAGACTATTTCTTTTTAGTGAAGGGCATTATCCATTTCCTTATTATAAGTACCTTATTATATAGAAGGAGGTTGGGAGCATTTTGCTGAACAGTTTCATCATGTAAATTATCAAATGTGAAACAGGGATTTACACCAACAATAATGTGTATGATAAGGATGCACACCTGAGGTTTCTTAGCCTGAGAAATAAGCTGGGTGGTGGTAGACTCACCTTTAATCCCAGCACACAGGAGGACAGAGGCAGACGTTTCTCTAAGTTCATGGCCAGCCTGGTCTACAGAGTTCCATGGCAACCTGGGCTGTTACACAGAGCAGTCCTGCCTTGAAAAAAATAGAAGAACAAACACACCAAAAGATCACAAAGAGGCTGAGGTGCACGTGTCCTCTCCTAGCTGGATAAGCAGCTGTTGAACTGGACTTACTGTGTTGTTAGGGCTGGTGTCTTGCGCTCCAAGGCCCACGTGTTCCTCTCATCCTAGCCTCCCAGTTAGCTCTGCCTACAGTGCATAGCCCTGTTCCTGGCTCTCCTCAGTATATTAACCTCATCAGTTATTCCTGTCCAGGGAGCGGAGGGGATGAAGGTAGCCGCCAAGTGAGGAGGCAAAGACGAGGTGTCACCGTGATGGATAGTGCTCCTTTAGCAAGCTCGAGGCCAGTAGGAGAAAAGTTGTTGGCCTAATCATTCTCTTTTCCAATATGTGCTTGTAAAACTGAGGTCGAAGTCACATGGACTTGGATGTACAGTTTTTAAATTACTGTTAGTTGAGTTTTGACAAATGTGTTCATGTAATCACTACTTAGATCATGATGCGAAGCATTTTTAACACTGTTTTATAAATGGATTCACAATAAGATTTCTTTAAGTATTGCCCTTATTTAAAGTGCTGAAATATAGCTTAGCCTCAGCTACCTCTGGAACAGCGGCTCCCAACCTTGCCAGTACCGTGGCCCTTTAATACAGTTTCTCACGTGGTGACCCCCAACCATAAAATTGTGTTGTTGCTACTTCATAACTGTAGTTTTGCTACTGTTATGAGTTGTGATGTAAATATTTGATATGCGGGATATCTGATACAGCACTGGGGTCAGAACCCTAGGTTGAGAACCAGTGCTCTGGATGAAGAGTATAGTGAGTTCTTCCTAAAATGTTTTTACATTGCTATAGGGCCGCTTTATGTAATCCAGACTGTCCTGGAACTCTCCATGTAGACCAGAACCGAACTAGAGCTTGCTAAGTTTTCTTTAGCGTATTGATATAAATTAAATTAATCTTTCCCATAGAATACATCACCCTTCTCTTTAAAACAGGGATTCCATTATTTCTAGAGTTACCATAAACTTGCCGTGCACAGAACTTGGAAGTGTATGCTGTTGGGTTAGAGCCTGAGCTGAATGGTGAGAGACTGCAGGGGCATTTCTGAGTTACAGAGACACTGCTGGTGCTTCAGTGTACATGAGCCATACTGTGTGAGCATTACACTCTTTACCTATGGGGTTTATAAGCCTTAGAAAAGCTTTAAGAACGTCCATGATAGAGTAGGTTTTCATTATTTTATGCGTATGCTTGTTTTGTCCTCAAGTATGTCTGTGCCTCATATTTATTCCTGGAGCCTTTGGAGGCTGGAAGAGGGATTCAGATGCCCTGGGGCTGGAGTTACAGGCATTTGTGGGTGCTGAGAACCAAACCAGGGTCCCCTGTGAGAGCAGCCAGTGCTCGTAACCCTTGATGCATTGCCCTAGGGGGCTGGCAGGAAGCGTTTTTTTTTTTTTTTTTAAAAAGCAGGGTACATTTTAGAAGCTCTACAAGAGGAAATGAGCTGCACCTGAGGCCCATTTGTTGTAAAACGTGGTGGCTGTGCAGGAAGAGTGTGGCCATAAGATGTTGGAATTCCCTGTTGCTCTGTGGGGACCCTGTGTCCTTCTTTAAACTAGAAGGAGCTGAGTGTCTTTAATGTGTCTTCTTTCTCACTGATAGTGTGTCAATATATTTGTTGCTGATAAAATAAGATTAAACTTTTGGGAAGCTTAAATCACATTTGATACATTGATAGCTTCCCAATGTCTAATATACTTGCTTAACAATAAGATTATAAGATAAATTTAATAATTCAAAATAGTTAAGACTGCAAGCACTTGGAGAGAAGCATAACTCAGTGACTAATGCTTTTAAATGACTAATGCAGGAATATAAACAGCTTGTGTATAAGAAAGATGTGATGTGCAAGCGACCAGCAGCCCTTCGCTCGATAGTGTGACATGACCAAGGGTCTGGGTTCTAATTTCACACGGCAGCTGTTGAAGGAATGCAGCTTGACTACAATGTCACAGCAAATCCATGGTGTCTGAAAGGGGCATGGGATACTAGCTCTTCAGCTGTACGTACAAGACACGGTCTTTTCTGCAGCTACTCAGTCAAAGCAACACACTGTAAAAGACTGGATGTAGGGGACGATGATTCTGCCATCCTCTGTGAGTCACTCATTGAACCCATGAAGACAGTGCTACCCTTCCTAGATCTGGGTTTTATACTATGGTATTTTCATTTAAAGTGCATGTTTAGGTTAGTTATAAAACAAAACCTTAAGAATTTTAGTTCTTCTTTTTGTAAATAAAAATACTGTAAACAAAAGTTGTATGGTAAGTTCTGATACAATTTCAAATTCTGAGATTCCGTGATCTAGGAAAATCAACTTATAATTCAGGAGCAGAACATGGCATTGGAACTTAGAATGCTTTGCTTCTTAAAACAATACTCTATGAAGCAGATTTTTTTTTTCAAATGGTAATGATGAGATAGGTTTCATATCACATTTAACATCATTTGAAATTGTTCAAACTTTTCTAACTCTTCACTTTAGTTTTCTGTCTTTACAAGGTGCAGAGCTATCAGGTTGCTGGTGCTTGTCTTTGAACCTGACAACCTGAGTTTAGTCACTGAGAGACCTGTAGGGTAGAAGGAGAAAAATTACCTCTTCAAGGCCACACATGTCTCTGGCATGAGTTTACTTGTGTGTGTACACACACAGACACACAGACACACACACACACACTTAATAAGTAAATGTAAAATAAAAGAACAGAAGGAAAACGGGAAAGCAAACATAATTTGTCAAACTACTTTTATGACTAATTTTCTCATGTGTATTTGGTTTCTTGAGTGAGGCATAAGAATATTGAAAAGGAGTCATTGATAATCTGCAATATTCGTGACACATACGGAGATACTAGTTCGTATTTGACTGAGATGGACAGTTTTATTTCAAAGTTCTGCAGCAGCTCATCCATGCTGCGTCCATGGCCGCTTGGAGTGTACTTGGAGGCCAGTTCTGCCCCGGGGGAGCTTTGCACACTAGTTCTACCATGGTTAGAATCTCTGGGGTTCTGATTTTCTCTCTCTGTAAACAGATAATCTCAGCGACACGTTAAAGAAGCTGAAGATAACAGCTGCTGACAAGACAGAGGGTGGTTTGGAAGGATGCTTGGATTGCCTGCTTCAAGCCTTGGCTCAAAACAGTAAGTTTCATTGTTTATTCAAATTCCTGACCAAGAACGATCAAGTCCGCATTGTTTAGAAATTGGTATATAGCCAGGCACATAACTTGTATTCACATAGTTTGTATTCTTTTGAATCTCTTTCTTGAATGCTGAAATTGTTTGCAGTGTTCTGCCCGCCTGCCCACCCTCCACCTGAAAGTGCTCAAAGCCCAAGTGATGGGCAAAGAAGAGAGAAGTTCGTTGGTGGTGATGGCATTTACACCAACCCCAGAGAGGACCCATTATAGCCTCTTCCTTACAACACCTGCATCTGTCCTTCTATTACAAAGCAAAAACCAAGAGACTAAACTGTTTATGTGTAAGGAGGAGACAGGAGAAACTAAAGGGGGCTTGAAATACTGAACAGTGTTTTCCTTAGCACTTCTCTTTTAGCTTTCAGAATAATTTTAAGATTACAAACTTATATAATAGATCAAAGTGGAAAGAACTGTCAGCAGTCATACAAACATTTCTCAAAGCCTAGGGCCAACCTTGATGTTTAGTGACTAGTAAATAATTCCAGAGAGAAATCATATATTGTATCACACTACACTATTACATTTGCTATAACAGATTTCTACTCACTAATTTCTGTATTATTATAGTGAGTGGATTTAATGTAAATGTATGAAATTATCTTTAGTTGTTTCCATAATTCTGTATTTGTATTTGGTTATGCTAGCACTCTCATGGACTACGGATGTAGCCTTTGCTACAGAAAAGAATATATTGTTACAGTTTCAATTTCAAGCAGTTAGAGGTGATTTTTTTACTTTAGTTTTTATTAAACTGCCTAGAAAATGTAAATTAATCGATTACAGCCATGCTCCTACCTCCTCAAAAAGAGCACATTCTGAAGCTGTCCTGTATTCACTTGTCACTGTGACAAGAACAGCTTAGAGGAGGAAAGACTTGACTTGGTTCCCTGTGTCAGTCCATCTTGGCAGAGTTGTGTGATGAGTAGCAACCACAAAGTACAGAAAGGAAGGCACTGGGAGCCTTTACAGGAAAACCCTTCATAATTGACCTCCTCAAGCTGGTACTGACTCTGGAAGTTTCCACCATCTCCCCCTAGCATTGCCAGCTCGAGTCCACACAGGAAGCTGTCAGGCATTTCAGATTCATGCCGTAGATGAGCCTTTAAAGCGGAGTTTCAGTGACCGTTCCTTTTGCTATTGTAACTGTCTATTTAATATAGAGGTCACTGGATGAGAATACTTGTGCAGTGCTCAAGATGGTAAAGATAAAGAGAAAGGCAATGTCTGCTTCTGTGTGGCCACTGTAGCAGCATGGCTGTCCATGCTTAGTGCAAGTAAGTAGAACTTCAGATGAGCTCCCTGCTTGGTTTTCAGTAGCCTGCCAGCTGAGGACTAGGAAGTTCATGGTGTGTGATTGCCATAACCATACGGCACTCTTTTGAATAGCGCTGGTCTAGTAACTAGGAAGAACACTGTGACCTGATTTACAAGTGCTTATGTAGGTGGCTTTACATACTAGCATACTTCTCAGAAGACTGAGGGTCAGTCTTTTTTGTTGTTGCTGAAGAGTTGTACTGTCACAACCTTCCCTTGTTTCCCACTGCCAGTTCATTTGTCTTCTTTTTCTTTACTTTTTTGGGGGGAGGGGGCTAAAGGAAACCGTTAGCTTTAGAAACTGAACGCTATAAAGATATTTTCCTTGGTAA
Organism: Micromys minutus; assembly: GCF_963924665.1. Taxonomy (NCBI): domain Eukaryota; kingdom Metazoa; phylum Chordata; class Mammalia; order Rodentia; family Muridae; genus Micromys; species Micromys minutus. The sequence goes on along the minus strand of NC_137973.1, from coordinate 70,205,800 downwards.
CATGTGGAAAGTGTGAGTCTTCCTCTGGGAAGCATGAAAGGCCAGAGTTGAGGAAATGGCTAGGGGGAGCAAAGGTTAAAGCCCTTGTTTGTCAGAAGTCATCTAGGAAAGGCCAAGGCAAGCTGGCGAGTTTTTGGAGATGGTCTACCTTTTGACATGGGCGTGACGGGTGAGCTCTGAGGTGCAGGGTCCTCAGAGACTTCATCCCAGGATTGCTTCTCACGGCTGATACGCCTCTCCTGTCACTATTGCATAGCCTGTTGGGCAGATTTCCTGCAGATCAATACGGAGATGTACTTTGATATAGTAATGCGTAGATGAATTGATTTCATTACCCTGATAATGATTTTATAGAATCACTAAATTGATACAGTATCAAGCCCCTCATAGAGTAAAAGCTGCAAGTGGAGCTCTGTCATCAGGAGTCACAGGCTAACTATTCTAGGATAAGAAAGTAGGCTTAGAACAAATTTCCTGTCAGGGAAAACATTCCTTTAAGAATGAGGAGGTCATTATCTGATAGCTAACATTCATAAACTGGGAACAGACAATGCATTGTAGGTACAAGGACAGAAAATAAATGATGGACTAGTTTAATCTGCACAGAACTTCAAAACTAGTAAGACACAAGGCAGATGATTTTCTCTTGATAAAACCGTGCTAACTTGTACCATTAAAAATTATTGCTTTAAGCCTATAATGAACTTATGGATCCAGAAGCTAGATAATGAATGCTTACTCAGATACCATGTTAATAGAAAGACATGTAAGTATTGCTGTTGTAATTTCTTAAACATTATGACATGTACTATTACCTTACTTTACTATGAACTCATGGGATGTATGAATGTGTAGAAAATCATGTAATCAATTATCCTGTTCTGATGGTTCTACCTGATAGTTGTGAGAGGTAATTTTTAGAGAAAGTATAGATATTGAAAACAGAAATAAAGGTTTATTGGAGCTTCTTTTCTCTGCTTCATCCACAGGGAGTGAGTGATTGGTTTCATTTTGTTTTTGTTTTTGTTGTTTTGCATGCCTGACTCTTTTCTTTTCCCTTTTCCTTTTCTCTCTGGTTCACAAAAAAAAAAAAAAAAAAAAAAAAAAAAAAGTTAACAAACTTTGGGTCTCTGCTCTGGCCAGAGAAGGGACCCTTGAGCCAGAGAAAACAGAGCCAAGCAACTAAACCTTTTTTTCTTAATCCCCTGATGCTGTCAGGAGGAGTGAATTACCAGAAGCCAGTAGCTTTTGGCCTTAGAATAGCAAGAGTTAAAGGAGGAGAAAAATTGACAGTAAGCAACTTCTGCCCCTACAGTCACCAGCACCGCCTGTCACTGCCTGCCTCAGTCTGCCTTGGGTGCTGGGCTTGTCACTGGCACCTAAAAGTTAAAGGTTCAAGAAATATTGCCGTGTATGGCTGTAGGATTAAATTAAAAACCTGTATGCTGCCTTGTTTGGACGTACCTATTGAAAATAGTTGGTTAGAATGTGTAATGCAGACTCTTAAGGTCATTTATTTACCTATAAAGTGTTTAACAAAGCCAACAAAATAGGAACTAAAGGCTTCCCAGGAAGATAATAAAAAAGTGTTTCATTTACAGCCAAAGATAAAGCTTATAAATGTTTTCATTTCTAACACTACTGAAAAAAAATTGATACTGGAAGCAGTTCTTACAGATGGTCAGTATTTGACTTAAACGTTACATCTGTCATTGGAAAACATGTTATTGAAAAAAGTAATTCTGAAGTATCTACACTGTGACTTTGAAATATTTGAACTACATATTATAAATGATTAATATCTGTAGTTAGAATTTTTAAATATTTTCAAATTGTTTTTTAATTAAAATATAAATTGCACCTTTTTTCAAATGATTAGTATCTGCGGTTATAATTTTAAAAATATTTTCAAATTGTGCTTTTTAATTAAAATATAATTGCATCATTTTCTCCTTTTCTTTCTCCAACTTTTTCCTTTCCCCTTCTGCTCTCTCACATTCACTCCTAAATATATAGATGAAACATGTCTGCATGTTACTTGACTGCATATGATTTTAGGGCTGATCCTTTGGTGTTGGTTAATAATATGGGGAGCTCCACACGGAGGTGACTATTTCTCCCGTCTTTAACATTCCTTAGTTGCTTCTAGTTCTATGTCTAGGTTTAGGGCTTTGTGAGGTTTTCCTTTTCCATGTTAGCATGTCTGTTGGTGTTGTCTTGTTCAGGTCTTGTTTCAACAACCATGTTGCTGAGGCATCATGGGTGTAGCATCAGTGACATTTCTAGGAAACACGGTCTCAGCAAACTCCTGCTTCTATGGCTCTTATGTCTTTCTGTTCCCTCTTCCACGGTGTTCCCTGAGTATTAGGTTGCAGGAGTTGTGCCTGGGCATCACACCATCATGTGTTTTTTTACATCTTTATTGGTTATGGTTTTCTATGATGGTGTCCATCTATTGCAAACAGAAGTTTCTTTTTCTGGGGCATGAAAGCTTCACTGAGCTGTGGGTATAAGAACAAATGTTTAGAGGGCATTTAGGAATTATGTTAGTTTAGGAAAGTGGTGTTTGGTGGTTCTTCCAGATCCATGACTTCCCCAACCCCGAGGTGTTGGTTAGGTTTCTGTAGCAGTGAATTTGCAGCTTTGGCTCCTGCAGAGTCACACGTGGACGCCTGCCCCAGAGTTCTCTGGATTCGTGAATGAAAGACACATATACGCCAGCTTAATTTTGATGTGCCTTGACTAGTTCAGAGGCTGGGGCTTCTGAAACTGCCCGCAGCCAGCATACACTTCCCTCCGGTATTCCTGGGCTAATATCTTTTAAAATTTATATTTTATTTTTGCTTCCCTGGCTCCTGGGCTGCTTTTTTTCCCTATACCTACATTTCCAAGGTTACTCCTCTTCCTTCCCAGCATTGTCCATCCTCTCCCTTTTCCTGGCAGCCCTTTCTTTTTCTTCCCTGTGTTCTCTCCACCAGCAACCTAAAAGTCCTTCCCCTTTCATCCTGCCCAGCCACTGGTCATTGGCTCTTTATTGGTCAACTAAAAGCCAATTGGGGACAGGGACCTTCAGCATTTGGACGTGCAGATTTTCAGTTTGTGGGGTCCGAGTTAAGACAAAGCATTAGAACCAATTTCTAACAGGTTTCCAGTATAAGGTGTGATTTCCCAATTGTTGAGAAGGCCTTCTAAGTCCAGTTCGAGAGCAGTTGGTCACTGAGTGATGGAGTGTCACTATTACACCTTTAAGTGTCATAATGCTATGTCGGCCATTGTCATAGTTCATAGGCATCACAGCTCCGTAGGACCATTGGTGGCATTCCTCCCCTTGGAAGCCTGCGTGCAATTTCTGGCACCATGAAAGTTAGTTCTCAGGGTAAAGGCTCCAGATCAGATAAGGCTCAGATCCTCTGGGTTCTGTGTCCAAAACACATGGTATCTTCAGCAATAAGAACTAACCTTCATTTTCTAGTAGGCAGAAGGGCAACACCCTGTAATGTTTAGGGAGTCTCTTGGACTCCTTTGACAAACAGCTCCTAGGGCACCTCTTATGTCTGGTCCTGGGGGTTTCATCAAATAGTCTATGGGTTAGGGGTAGGGAATAAGTATTGCCACACCAGCTGGGAAAAATTTCATTTAAATCATATATACTTAAATGTACTATATGTAATTTTAGGTAAATAAATAATATGATTCCTTATGATCCGTTCGACACCATTACCGTCATCTTACCCTCTTTCCTTTCATTCTTTCTGTATTGAGACGGGGGCCACTCTGATAGTCTTAGCAGTCCTGGAACTTAGATATCTGCCTACCTCTGCCTTCTAAATTCTATACACCACGCTATGCTCCCTTTTAACTAATTCTTTTGAGAATTTTGTACATGCATACAGTGTATTTTGGTCATTTTCACTTCTGTTCCTCCCCCTAACTTCTACAGGACACAGCCTCCCCCAACTTCATATCTTTGTTTAGTCTAATGATTGAGTCAACTTTGCAGTGTCCATGTACATATGGTGGAGGGCTGTCTCCTGGAGTATGAGCCACCTACTAGAATGTATACTCATAAAGAGTGCTGGCTCTCCCTTCCCTAGTGACCATGAACTACCAATAGCTTCTCAACCAGGGGTTGGAGCTTCTGAGCCCTTCTTCCTCCAGTCTGGGACGTTGGTTGGAAAGACCTTGAGCAGGTCTTGTTCAGGTAACCACAGTGTCATGAGGTCGTGAGTACCTCAGTCCTGTTCTGTCCTTCCCAACCTTTGACAGTTAAACATTTCTGTCCTGTCTTCCCGTGTTCCCTGAGCCATGGTGAGGGGAAGCGATTGATACACGGGTCCCATTGTCCCTCAGTCACCCGGTTTCCATACTTCGGCCAGTTACCAGTCTGTGCATTCAGCACTGTTGGATGCACAGAGAAACTGCCTTAGTGTGAGGACTGAGAGCTTGGCACTGTGTCAGTATAGTAGAGTAATTGTAGGTTCACCCCTGGGGCCTAGGGGACCCACAGTATTAGGTTCTAGGTCAGCGAGCAGTCCCAGACATGTTTTCTTCTATGTAGCAGGGAATAAAGCTAAGCAGAAAGCACCTGCTAACCCCTGATAACTTGTGCCATTTCTCCCACCCTGGGTGTATCTCATCTTACCAGGCTAGTCTTCATTGTAGCTCACAGGCTCTGCGTGGACTTCTTCTGTACTGGCTATTTCGTGTTGCTAGAATCCGAATTCTTTTTTACCTTGATATATGGTTTAATGTGGATATCTTCTTTGTTTGCCCCGCCCATCATTGGTTTAGTACCTATGTCAAACTTTAAAGGTAATTAGAAGATTTGAATGCTCACTAGAATATCATTTTGCTTAAGCCAGTATTTTGTATAAATCTCTGATCTAAATTAATAGCATTCACTCATATAAATGCTTCTCACTTTTTCAATATTTTTAGTAAATATAGGAAGGCCACCAGCCAAGAAATCAGGCTGTTTGTTCTGGTTTAGTTTGATTCTGCTTTCAGCTACAGGACTTTCAGCAAATGTTTGCTGAGTTCTAGTGTGGTTACACTGTTTCATTCTCCTCTGAGGATTTAAAACGATGAATAACCTGTGCATTTCTGAGTCTTAGGCACCTTGCAAGAGAAACCACTAGTTTAAAGATGCAGAGATGAGAAAAATTAGTATTTTATTCATATTTTTTAAAGTCCTGTTAATTTTATTTCATTTTAAAGCACAAGACTGGTACTTCTCTGCTGGGTTTGGGAGATGGGGGAGAAATGGTCATCTGTGAAACAATCTCGGGCTAATCATAACTTGAACCCTTACCCTGGGCTGTTAGATTGTCATCTGCTTCATTTTTTGGTGTGTGTGTGTGTGTGTGTGTGTGTGTGTGTGTGTGTGTGTGTGTGTGTTTAAATATCTCAGTTACTTGCCTGATGATAAATTGTCCATAATAAAATCACACGGTTGTTTGCCTAATTTGTACCTTTGCTAGACAGAACAGATTAGTCTTTGTGAGTCAACAGTGTGTGGCTGTGTTGCTAATCTCACTGACTTGGAAAAGTCTCGGGTTATTTGGTAGCACTTGTCCTGTAGCTCCTTCTACTGATTTTTTTTTACTTCCTCCCAGGCTGTAATTCTAAGCACATGCTTTTGTGCACATTGTTCATGTAACTTATCTAAATGTACGCCCTTTGTATCTTCTTGGTTTTAGCCTGTGGTATGCCTTTAGTAGTAGGAAAACTAGCTTCTGTGTAAGGGACTGAAACACCAGATGAATAGCAAAAGCCCCACTAAATTTACTCTTAATGGATGTAGACTTGCTATTTGGAGAAATCAACAAAAAGTGTTGTTTTACTTTTTCACAGCGTTGTCTAGAATAGATTTCACTCATTTTTTTAAAATCCCAATATCAAATACAGAAATAAAAACCATTTTCTGTGCAGGCTAAATTCAGTTGTTTGCTTTTATTTATATTACATTTCTTAGTTGTTGTTTCATTAGCTCCTTGTATGTTTATGACTAATACTAACAATATACTACAGTTTTGTTTTGTTTTGTTTTTTTTAACCAAAGAAACAGAGCATTTAGTAATATGTGAGGAGCTGTAGAAATGGCTCAGCAGTTTAGAGCAGTCGCTGCTCTTCTGGAGGTCCTGAGTTCAGTTCCCAGTAACCACATGGCCGCTCACAATTGTCTACAAGTCTACTTACTTGCAGGGACTCTGACCCCAATCCACATTTTAAAAAGAGAACCCATGAAAGATGGGTAATTAAAGAGATGACTCTGCAAGCTAAAGCACTTGTTCCTGAAGAGGACCCATATTCAGTTCCCAGCATTCACATGGGCCTCATAACCACCCCAAACTACAGTTTCATGTGAACCAGTACATTCTTCTGACCTCTGTAGGCACCAGGGCTGCACACATGCACATACATAAATGCAGGAAAGAACAAAAAACCAGGTAATTAATATATGAACATCTCAACTAAACTAAAGCAGTCAAGTAAAGGTGTTGGTAGTTCTGATGAAGTGAGTCTTAAGACTTCCACTGATAATAGTCTTTATAAACTCCATGCAGCTCAATTAGGAAATAAGATAAAACAATTAATCATATCCGTGCCTTCATCAAAACTAGGAGATGGATTTCACATTATTAGGGGAAAAGTGAACTAAACATCTAAGTGTAGCTTACTCAGTTAAAGATATTCTCTAGAGAGATTTTTTTTGCCAAGACTGTATATAAACTACACAACAAGAAGAGAGCAGGAAACCAGGCACCCGAGGGTGAGAGCACACACACTTCTTCTTTAGAAAGGAAACTCCAAACTGGGTAGGACATTTTTTAGATTTTCTGTCTTAGGCTAGATCGGGGACTGGCTAATTGAAAGTACATCGGAAACAGGCTTAGTGGTGCTTGCTTGTGGTTCCAGTTAAAGGTTGGTGGGGGAGGAGTCTCAGGAGCTCAGGACTAGCTCAGAAAGCAGGCAAGGTCCTGTGACACCCTTCCCTGGCAAAGAAGGCGCATAGATCTCATGTGCCAATCAAAGAGGACGACCATGGGGAGGGAAGAAGTTACTTGCAGCTCTTGGATACCTGGTGAAAAACCAGGAAGCAAGAAGGAGAAGTTAAGTGTCTATAGAAACAATGGCACAAAATCATAGGACATGCTATACTAATTAGTTCTGTGTTACCATGACCATAATACCAGCCGGAAACGAGAAGAAAAGTTGATTTGTGAAGCAGGTTCGGTCCCTCGTGATGAGGAATGCAGTGATGTAAAGCAGGTCACATCAAGAAAAGCCAAGCAGCCGGGAGGGCCGGGGACTGGAGGGCCAGCAAGGCAGGGCTGGGGACAGGAGAGGAAGCACACTGCCCTAGCTTTTTCTTTTCCCGTACTTTTGTTCTGTCTGACTCCCTCTTAGCCCGAGGGGTGATGGTACCCACATTCAGAATGTGTCTTCTCACGCTGGTTTTGTTGTCTGGTGAAGCACCCTCTCAGACACCAAAGAGTGTTCTTCTGAGGTTCCTTTTGCAAATTCAGTCAGGTTATTAGTGAAGAGTAACTATCACATACACTAAGCACCACTTTTGGTTTTGGTTACACATGAGAGCTTATGAAGAAGAGTCTAGGTATTCATCTCAAGTCTTTCCCCTTACTGTATGTCAGTTTTATCAAACTACTCATTGAATCAAAGTTTCTGCTGAGGTCTATGAAGAAGAAAGCAGAAAACAATCAAAACCCAAATACCTTAGCTATTGAAAACATTCTTTTTTCCAATAAAAACAATTTATGAAGCAGTTACCCAAAACAAACAACCCACTGTAACTTTTACTAATATTAACTAAGCTTTTGGAGTTGATCCTATGGCTTCACACACGCTAGGCAAGCACCTAGCCACTGAGTTATACGCTCACCTCAAGTAAGGTTTTGGAAACGTAAAAAGGAAAAACTGAGTCAGAAACTTTAAAACCTAATTGTGTAAAGACCAGGAAGATGTAAAGTTAGGATCGGCCAGAAGAAATAAAAGAACATGAAACATACTTTAGAAATTTACAGAAAATTAAAGTGGCTGAAAATATGGGGCAAAAGCGTTGAAAATAAAGGATAAGAATGAACCAGAGAAGACGTGATTAATATCAAAGATCTGTATCGTTTCTGTAAAGGTACATGTAATTAGAGTCCTAAAGACAAAAAGTCAAAGAAAACAATACCTAAGATAAACTTTCTACAGATAAGAGTCCTGGCCTCTATCAGAAGGATTCAGGAGGTACTTGTAAAATTTGACTTATAATGTTGTAGTGAGCCATAGTAAAATTCTTAGTGTCTTTAGATTTTATCTTATTTTAATATTGATCGCTCTGGTGCTGTGTTGCAGCCGGTAAAGACTACATGTTGCTCTAGTATCCCACGGTTATGTGTTTGAAGTTAACTGACATCTTTAGTTATGTGTAAGAGTGTTCATTCTTAGCAGACCAAGTTGCTGTTGGTAATGGTACACAAATGTGAAAGTTCTGTAAGTAAAGAATTCGTTACAAGGTGCTGCTGCATTCCTCCTGGCACATGTGAGGAATGTGCTTCTTGCCTGCTTGTCCATTAGTAGCTGTGTCAGTTTTCGGTCTCTCTGAAGACCAGCTTGTCTGATCGGTTGACCCTGGGAGTATCTTATTACTTGTGCTCAAATAGCTCTTATGTTATTTAATGATGGACCCCAACTCAAAAGTGGTAATGTTTGCCATCTGAGTACGCTAAAGAGAGCCTCCTTTAGATGAAAAGGGAAGGACTCTCACTAAGTGGAAAGAAAAAATTGTGTGCCGTTGTTGCAAAGGTCCATGGTAAAAACAAATCTTTTTCACCTATAAAACTGTGAAGAAGGAAAGACTTATGCTAGTTTCACTGTTTGTACCTTAAACTAAGCCAGAGAAGAGTATGCAATAAGAAATAGAAATGACATTACATTTGTGGGTGGAAACATGAACAGAAACTAATGGATCACAGTGTACTGTGGCAGATAGTGCTAAGCCTCACTTTATCCCGCCATGTAGGCAGTCATTTAGCTCATCCCAAGGAATCAAAAAGAAAGTGTTGAACAGCAAGATATTATGAAACATACTGTTTGCTTTAACTATTCTGTTTTACTATTGTTTATTGCTAACCTCTTAATTATAAGCTAAAGTTCACCTTAGGTAAGTATGTTTAGAGGAAAATTGTCTATATTATATGTTAATTACACACATTTTAATATATATTTTTACACTATATCAGAATGGCTGTAATGGTATTTCACAGCTGTGTTAAAATGGCCCTTATGTTGACAGTGGCCCCAGGGTGCAGAAGTCGTGATGCTCTAGATAGCTATATATGAAGAAGAACTTATAGGTGTGTGTGTGGGGGGGGGGCGTGGTCTGGTACTGTCTATAATTTCAAACATCCTACAGACTTTAGGATTCTACTTTTCACAAGAGAGAAGCTCCTGTAACCAGTATCTTAATGTGTCAGTTTGTTCTGCTCTAAGAAAATATAGGTTCATTAATTTACAAATAGCTGACCAATACAAAATGAGTTTAATTTTTGTTGTATGTGTTTGAGGGGTGTTTTGTTTTGTGTTTCTTTTATCTTATTATTTGCTTTGCTTATTTATTTAGTTTTGGTTCTACCAAGTGAGAAGAACAGGAAGTTGGGTACGGAGGAAGATGGGGAGGACCTAGAGAAGGAGTTAGGGGAGGGGAATATATGATCACAATACATTGAATGAAGAAAACTTTTAAGAGTCGGGACTAAGCTGTGGTTGTTGGACAAGCCTGGAGACCTGCTAAGACTTAAGAGCTGCGGGGGCCAACACCTGAAGCTTGGAAGCTGCAACACTCACTGCCTGGTGCAAGTGAAGTGGTTTGAAAGCCTAGAACTCTCTCAGGCTCGACCAGCCAGAGCTCTAAGCCTGTGGCTTTGAAACCTTGGAGCCATGAATCTTAAGCTTTCATAGCCTTGGGAGTCTAAGATACTGAAATATGAAAACCTGGCCTTCAAGCCTCTGGCGCTGATGAGGAGTGCAGGAAGCCAACACCAAAGAAGCTCTAAGCCTTGCCTACTCATGATTCCATCCCAGTATTGATGGTAACATTGTTGTGGAGGCAGAATCAAGTAAACCCCAGAATCAAGGTAGCAGCAGGTATGAAGACTATGAACAATCCCATATATTCTTGAAGGTACCTTGGCACTCAGGTGATAGAAGACAAATAGCTCTGAGGAAGAGTGTTAGCACCCAGGTTAATCCACTCAAGAAGACTAAGCCCTGCAGTTTTGTTTTTCCTTTCTTGAAATTTGAGACATGGTGTTACATTGTAGCCCAGGCTGGAGTAGAACCCACTGTGTAACTCATGCTGTCCTCAAACATAACAGGTGCCTTTCTTGCCTCCGCCTCCTGAGAGCTGGGATTGCAGGACGGTTCCAGTTATGAGACATAGCTGGTTCTTGGTGATATGATAGCTCTCCAAAGGCAGTACTGTCATACTCAAAACATGAAAATTGTGGTAAAACACACTGCTTTCGTTATTTAGTTAGTCTGATGCGGGCTGCTTAAACCAAAGACATTTATCTTCACTCATAGCTTTCTAAAGGCAAGGTGTTTCATCTAGTTACGTTTTTGTTGACAGTATCACATGACAACAGGGAATATGAGCACATCTGTGTCTTTACTGGTTATATCTGGGCTGCCTAGTTTTATGTCAGCTTAACAGGAACTGGAGTCATTTTGGAAGACATAACCTCAATTGAGTCCCCACCAGGTTGTCCTGTGGAGGATCTTGTGGCACATTTTGATTGTTGATCAAAATAAGAGAGGCCCACTCACTGTGGACTGTGTAGACCCTGGGCTGGTAGACCTAGGAGCTATAAGAAAGCAGACCGCGCAGGCCACGGGGAGCAAGGCCAGTGAGTAGCCTCTATGGCCTCTGCTTCAGTTCCTGCCTCAAGGTTCCTGCCTCGAGTTTCTCCTCTGACTTCTTCTGATGTTGTACCTAAGTGGAACTGTTTTACTCTATGTTGCTTCTGCTTATGGTGTTTTAATGAATAGAGAGAGAAGAAAAAGAAAAAAGAAAAAACAACAACCCAAAACCTTAATTAAGACAAATGTCTCCCAAATAAGGTACCCAGAGTTTTTCTTCTACTCACTGGAATTATATTTTCTTTGGAATTTTCAGCCAGAATTCTACAAAGTGATATTCTTCCTTCTGACCCATAAAACTAACAGTGACTTGAACTTCCAAATTAGTCATAAGAAGGGAGATGGCTAGTGCTGTATTTTAGTTTCTAACACTAACAGCAGTCTTTACTAATGCTTCTGCATTAAATGCAACACCTTGGATTTATATAAAACTCCCTTTTCATTAAAAAAAAGTCTGAATAGAGTGGATTTGAGTAAGAAAATACTTTAAATAGTAAGCCCTTCTTAGCCAGATCAGTTATTATTAAAAATAGTAAAGGTCTACTGTGTTTATTAGGTTAAGCTAATAAGATTATTGTTGGATAGCACTAACAAAAGAGATACTTTTTATTAAGGGAAGAAAGTAGAAAATTCATACTAAATTAATATAATAGTAATTATATTAATAATATGATTAATATAATGTGATAGTGAGGTCCTGATAATTTGTATGACCTTCATTCGAAAACAAGTGCTGACTTAAATGAGTACAAAATAATTAAGATTGATAAGAGTGTAATGGAGGAAGTTTTTATTAATTAATTGGTGTAGGAGGCATAGGTTATGTCCCCATATAGTAATATGTACCTACCAAAATATTCAAAACTATATTAAATAAAGGATTAATTTTACCAGAAAATTCTTTAAAAGGCTGGGCACTTGGGAAGTTTGACTACACTGCGCTTATCCCACACCGCTGCCAGGTGGGTGCTGGGCTTCAGGGAAGCACCAGGGCTGCTCCGCGGGTGAGAAAGCCGAAGCTAGGGTTCCCTGGCTTCCAGGCCCCAGTAGCTACTGGAGAAGTTGGGGAATGAAGTGCCGGGGTCCATAGGCCCATGACGTGGCTGTGGATGAGGGGCTCCCAAACTCCTGCACATCTAGGCATCTCTGGGGCACTGAGTTGGGAGCAGAGAGAGTTATGGGCCCACAGACTGAGGACAGCTTCTAGCTGGAGGCTGGGGAATGAGGAGCTATGGCTGGAGAATGACTTCTCCATGGCTCCCTATGGCGGGTCCTGATGAAAGAGACAGTCCCTGGTTATAAACCGTTTATTGACTGTTCATGGAAAATGGATACATACCACACCATACCATCTTCTCGGGTGAGCCCTAGATTAAATACCTTCTGCAGGGAAGAATGTCTGGGAAACTTACTGGCTAAGCCCTCAGGGCCTCTAGGAACATCTTGAGAGTGGAGTGTTCTGAGCCTATGGCACCAAGGGTCACGTTTCCTCCTGTGGGAGTGCGGCACTTGTTCCAGGCCAGGGATTTGGCAGAGAGTTGAGAGACCCAAGTCTCAGGTGTGTGCCCACTGAGTCTCCAGGTCTCAGACCTGCTCTACCTTACCAAGCTACCTGGCATGGTTTTACCACCCCATAGCGAGGTGCCTCAGAAGGTAGGAAAGAGTGCTTCCTGCCAACATTAATGTATCTTCAGGACTACATAGTCGGTGGAGAGATTGTAGATTGTCCTTTGACTTACACATTCATGTGCGCGCACACAAATAATTAAAGTTTTTAAGTTTTCCAGCATTTAAACGTCCAAGTTAAAAATATTTTCATAACTGTAGTCATTCATGAGCCTTTAAAAGGTACCTCTGACTATGAATTAAGCACTAGTTTATATTCAACATTGTTGATTATATTTTCTTATGTTTTAAAAAATGCCATTTAGCTTAGATTTTCATAATGAATTTGTAATATGTGAATTTATGTATTTTAAGATTTAATAAATATGAATAGAAATCTTAGACTAATGTAAAATTATTTAAAGTTCATAACATTTGCCCTTAAGAGGACTTTAGCTAGAAAAGTTAGTATTTAAAATAAACCATTCCCCTTTGGGGGGGGGGTTGATCTTTGCCTTAATTAACACAAAACTTTAGATTTTTCATTAAATAAAGCTAAAGGAAGTGTTTCATCATAAACATGCTTCATGCTAAGTCGATAAAAGCAACTCCACTCCAGTTCCCTTGTTCCTTATTTCCTAAAATTTAAAATTTTTTGAGTTATAAATGGATGCAGATATTATCACCAACTGTAAAGTTGTTGAAATGGGAAGATTTTTTTGAAGTAGAATAGTATTTAATCTTATTCATTGCCACTTGAAAGGCAATGTCTGATTCTCTTGAGTTTTAAGAATGCTAACTTAGGTAGAGTGAAAGACTATTTCCTTTTTCTTATTCTGTTATTATGGGCTGTCAGGGCAGCGGGAGAGAATATTGTGCAGAATGTCATAGTGCTGCACATCAGTTATTCATGTCTAGAATAAGAAGCAGTCTGCTTCCTGAATGTGGGTGAACCCATTAAAATATTAGGACACAATTCAAATACAGATGAGTTCATTTTGTATTACAGTGCTATGGTCAAATGCTGAGTACATATTTTAAAACTAGATTTAGAACATTTTTATACAGTCATATTGTGCTTTTATGAAGTAAATATATACATTCATAGCCCCATCTCCATTGTCAAGTTTTGTAGCACAGTGTTTGATGCAACTAAATAAATATTCTTTCTGTAAGAGGCAAAAATTGATTATTTGATATGGAAAGTATAAAATTATAATTTGTCATCAGAAATGCTACAATTGATACATGTTTCATACCTGGAGGTACTCTTATTAGCTGCTGTTAAAGTGAAATTAACTTAGATCGAAAGTGAGTTTTCATAAAAGAATGAAAGGCAATCGGAAATAATCTGACTTTTGTAATTACTTCAACTTAATAAAAATTTCAGCTCTTTCAGCCTTTGATTTTTTTTCTTTTAAGTCATGTTACATAACAGTAGACATAGTTGCTCTATGTAACACAGGATGAATTCATTTTTTCTCTTCTCACATCCTCAGTGATTCTAATAATGCATATACTAGTTGAACCAATGCTTTTGGTTCATGAACTTTAAAACTTTTTTATATTATTTCACTTTCCCTTGTGTTGACCACAGATTCTTCCCACATACAGTGGAATCTGAATACCAGTTCCTCTACCAGTCCCAGTCCCTTTCTTCCTCCTCTCCTATGCAGGTGCACTCCCTTGTCTCTTACTGGAAAAGAAAAGGGCTTCTAAAAGATAAAACACAACAAAATAAAACACAGTAAGATAGCACAAACCATCACAAACAACAGAAAGAGGAAAAGAGCCCCAAGAGGAGGCACAAGAGTCGAGACTCACGTGTTCACTCATCTAGGCATCCCATGAAAGCCACAGTGTATGTGCAGAGGACCTGGTGCAGCCCTGTGCGAGCTGCGGTTGCTGCTTCAGTCTCCAGGAGCCCATCCGGGCTTTACTCAGGTACTGTAGAGGGCCTTGTTCTCCTGGTGACGGGCCGCTCTTTTAGTAATGCCGTTCAACAGTTTTGCTTAACAGTCCAGTAAACATCATGCCACATGTGGCGATTGAGCATTTGAAAGAGCAGCTAACTAAATTAGAGGTTTGCTCTTGTTTCGAGTACTTAGTTATTAAAAAAAAAAAAACCAGCTACTGAGTTACTTGATCATATGATGAAGGGTTTAATAAAAATAATCTATTAAACTTAGTTGCCTACTTGGGAGCTTAGTTACTTATATAGCCTGCATTCCAGTTCTAGAGGAAAGTGTGGTTTACATGAGGACATCCTGCATAGATTCAGGTATTTGAACAGTCGGTCCCCAGTTAGAAGTGCTCTTTGGGGAGGTGGCTCACCACTGTGCTGGAGGAGGTCACATCACTAGGAAAATGTTTTCAGAGTTCCTAGCTCTGCCCCATTGCCAGGTCACACGCCGTGTTTCATGCTTGTGGTTAAAGAGGGATGATCTTTTAGTTCCATGTCTGTTGCTGCCATGCCTCCACTACATATTGCTCCATGCATAAGGCCCAATAGACTGTACTCGGTAAGTTACCTCCTGCTATGGTATTTTATCAATGCAGCAGAACAGTAATCAATACTGAAATCGGTGTCCAGACTGGTAGGTACTGCGTCAGCATTCTCACGCATGTAATTATTTGGAGATGGTGTTGATACAGGACGCCAGGACCTCTGGCTGTAAAGATCCTGATTTAGGATTTCTCAGGTTAGGGCCTAGGATTTGTATTTCCAGTAAGTGCTAGGAGGGTGTTGATGGATCTCACAATCACAAGATCAAAATGAAGACAGTTGTGATGTGATGAAGGCACAGCTGCTAAGAGATCTTTGTGTGAAACGTTTTGTTCTAGGTATTTGCCCGCCTTTGAGCATTTTCAAACAAGTAAAAAGCCAGAGGTACCAGTGCTTGTCATCTGGGCACTGGGGTGGGGCGGTGGGGTGGAGACTGGCCAGTTCCTCCTGGAGCTTGCTGCAGTAAGTCTAGCTTGTTTGGCCATTCCATGCCAGTGGCAGGCCCTCCTACAAACAAACAGATGTGAACCTGTGGATAGCACCCAGTGAATGATGCCGTAGACCGTTCTGTGGACCGCTCTGTGGCTTTGGCATGCGTACCCTCGGTGCGAACACACAGAGCAAGGAATGGTGGTATTGGAATGGGGAGAAATGTCAAGCAGCTAGAAACTGTAGTGAGAGGAGGAAGAAGGTAGAGCTGTAAATAACAAGAATAAAGCACATAGGAGACCCAGGATACTTCCGAATTGGAGAATGGGGTCACAGATGTGACCATGGTGGCTGGAGGGCCTCATACCAGTCAACTCCTGGGATTAGTTTGAAGCATCACACAAAGAAAACATTTTCAGGTGTGGAAACAAAACTTTTAGTGTCTTGTAAGACACCCACAGCTTTGTTTGTGCACTGTCGTCTGAGCGGTACTTTACTGTTTTAAAGTAACTTACTACCCGGCCTCTTGTTAATAATTCTCTCCGGAAGTCTCATCATAGTCTTTAGGAAAAGCATCATTTAAAGATGTTTAGTTACATTTATTGTGTGTGTTTACACAAGGGCCACAGCATGTGTGGAGGTAGAAGAGCCTCCTTCCGTCACCTGGGTCCCAGCTGTTGAATTGAGGTTGTTAGGCTTGGCAGCAAATACCTTCCTTCAGCTGAGCCACCTTGATAGCTCCCTCACCAACAACAACCCAGATACTAAAAACCACCTTCCTTGTCGCTTTTGAAACAGGGTCTCTTGTTTGTGCTCACTGAATAGCATAGATTAGCCTCGAGTCTCTGATCTGCCTGCTTTCAACTCTTGGTGCCATCATATCTGGTTTTAAACACATTCTTACTGAAATTTTTATTAGTCTTCTTTCTTGTAGTTTCTGTTCATTTGTTCTGTTCTAGCCCTTGTGTAAATATAGAATTAAAACATTTTTTCTTTCTGGTCACATTTCTGTGTTGGGGAATCATTACCATATCCCCTGTTTCTTCCATTGTAACACTAGGGTATTGTTTTCCAAAGAAAGGTGACAGCACGGTTACTATATATCTGGCACATTTGCATCCTTACTTGAAACTAAGTGTCAGGAGGACAAAGGTGATGTCTTCTCCAGAGCGTATTCACAAGTTAAAAGAAATTGACATGTGTAGTTGCCTTGGCAGAGTGGACCAGAGTTAGGGAGCTCATGTTGCAGTCCAGGTTTAAAAGCAACTAAAGTCCCTCTTGCCAGGGCAGTTGTTGTCTTTGTCTCTTTTTGTGTCTTCCTGTTGATAATATGGCCGTACCTACATTGTAGAGAGCAAATGTGTTTCACCCAGAACCACTGATTTAAATGTTAATGCTATCCAGGAGCACCATCATGGAAACATCCAGGACAAGTCTTTTCTAAATAACCTGGACACTGCCATTTAACCAAATTGGCAAAGAGTAACTGTGGCAAGTAAAATGTGCATTTCTATTAAAATATAAAACTGAATTATGTGGCACAATAGATAGCTTTGGAATAATTGCTAAGAAAGAATGCCATTGGAATGATCATGTTATATGCAAAATCTATAATTGATTTTACTGAGAATTATTCTAACCTACTTTTGAATACTTACTGTTAAAATCCCAGAATGAAGCTCCAAAGACAGGGTAATTTGTTAAAGCAGGAACATATGGACTCAGTCTAGATTTTAGCACACAATGTTCTTTGAGGTGAATTTATTTTAGATGCTTGTAATTTTCTCTTCCCATAGTTGAATGTTCCATATCTTTTCATTATACTAAAGGAGCAAACAGAATGTTTTCCTTTGACTCATAATAACTTAGTCATGGAGTGATTATCTTTTCTCTGTGATGTGTGTATGTGGGAAGGACAGTATAAAAGCAGGGCAGTTTCCTACAGTGATATCTAAAGGCTTTAAGAATATTTTTGCATATGCTTGCATTCGAAAACTATGATCTAAGGTCGGAGTAGTCTAATGCAAGCTAAAAAAGTTTAGTCCCCGAGTGAGCTAATGACTGGTAATTCTCTGAAACTTCTGCTCTTGACTCCAGAACCTTGACGAGCTGGATAGTGGATATCATGTGCAAGGCTCTAGGCACTGGGGAAAAAAGCAGATGAGCAAATTTCTAAAGTGTAAGATAACTTTCTTTGTGAGTTCAGTGAGAAACAATTACATAATAATGGCATCAATAAAAGCAGCTCATTTATTTGATTTTTATTGCACCTTCCCATAACAATTAATACATTATTTTAAGTTTATTGCCAGCATGTAATCATTATTCTCGTGTGGTTTTCATTTCTTTAGTTAGAGCATGGACACAGTCCTTTTGATATGCCATTCACTGGATTGCACAGTGCCGTAGTTGGTCAGATAAGTAATATGAAACCATTCTTACTATGCACCGTTTGCTGACCTGGAACTGTGCCATCTAGCCCAGGCTGGCCCCAGGTCCTCTAGTTCTCCTGCCTCAACCTCTAGCGTGCTGAGATTGGTTCTGTGCCACTGTGCTCCGGTCTAGACATTTGTTTCACTTGTTTTCTCTTTTGAAACAAAGTCTCATATATCCCAGGCTGGCCTAGAACTTGTTCTCTGCTAAAGATGACCTTGAACTTGCAGAGTGATGGTATTATAAGCTGGGTGCTAACACACCTAGATTATGCTATGTATTACTAGGGATCAATCTCAGGGTCTCATGCTCCAGGGGCAAGCATTCTACCAATCGAGGTACATTTCTGTCTTGCTCTAGTTGAATGGTTTTGTTGTTTCCTTGTTTCTGAGACAGAGTATTTACTTTGTAGCTCTGGTGGACCTGTGACTTAGTACAGAGACAAATGTCTGCAGCCTTCTTCCTCCAGAGTGTTGAGATGGGAGGAGTGAGCTGTTTGTGTTACTGATATCAGAAAGCTCCATACAAAGAGCTGGACTCAACTCATAATTTTAAGACTCAAAATTTTAAGAATCTGTGTCACAGAAGAAATGACATTTTACCCATGTCCCAATCAGTAATAAGTATTGTGTCTGTAACCTGATTCTTTTCACCCTGCTTAAGATGCCAACCTTTGCTTCTTACTATTGAGATACAGTCACAGCACGGGAAAGAAATCCCTGCTGTGGAATGTTGCTATTCCAGATTTAGAGTCCCTAGTTTGTGTTTCAGTCAGTCTTTTGTGTCTTTAGGACAGTGTTCCTGCCCTACACAACATAAGGGAGGAAGAGCAGAAACATCCAGGTGTCAGAATGTGTGGCAGGAAACAGCTCACCTTGTGGGAGCCAAGAAGCAGATACCGGTTGTGCTAGCAGGCTCCTTCCATCCCCTTTGTTCTGTCTAGGCCTCCAGCTTGTTAACCACCACGCATGGTTAGTTCAGTTCATACTAGAAATGTATGTCCTCCAGTTACACAGAGAGATATACTTTCTATCCTCATAGGCATGTCTCAATCCAATTGATAAACTGTCCACTTCAGCTTTTTACGTATTCCCTGTTGAAACGATGTCTTTCTCCTTTTCTACTTAATGTTTTACCATCCTTAAAACCTCACCCGGAGGCTGGTCATATTTCTCAGTGGGTAAAGTACCTGAGACCCGAGATCGGATTGCCAAAAGCCATGTAAAAAGCTAAGCGTTGTGGAGCACTGTCGTATTCCCTGCTCTGATGGGTGAAGACAGGTGGACTCTCCTTGCTGCTAGTTCCAGGTTCATCAAGAGACCCTGTCTCAAAGAATACGGTAGAAGGGATGGCAAGTTATCAGAAGGTAAAGAGTTCGAAGCTAAGCTTTATGACCCTACTTCAATTCCCAGAACCCACATGGTAGGGGAGGGTCCCTCTGTACTTGATACATAGACCCCAAGGCTGGAGAAATCACATTACATGGGTTTTAAACTTACAAGTCTCTCCTACTCAATACATAGCTCTCTGACGATGGTTTGTACCCTCTGTATCTTCCATTTTTTCCATGGGGACTTAGTAAAGATATTTTTTTCCCACTCCTGTGTCTGACAGCAAGAAAACAATTGCAGTATCGGGCGTATTTTAAGCCCTGGGAGTAAGCAGGAAGAAGGAATAATGCATTTAAAATATAGTGCACTTGAGGTACATGGGAAGGGTATCTCAGACAGCAGGAGGAAGCTGCGGAAAGTCACCGTGAGGACAGCCTAGTCCGGTCAGAAATTGGGGAGATGCGCATGGCCAGCAAGAAGGGTCTGCACAAGGTGGCCAAGATGAAGAAACTGGGAGCTGTCTAGAGATCAAGTGACAAAAGGACTTTGAAGCCTTGCTAAGACTGTTGAAAAGCAAGTAAAAAGTACGTAAAACTTTTGACAGTTTGAGAGCAGATTGGATGAAGGCCACAAAGAAGAGGAAGATATCTTCTAATGAGGCCCTGAGCAGGATTTTGTGATGGATTGTCAAAAGAACAGGCAATGTGATGACCTGCACTAACGAATCATGTAGGTTCAAAGTGGTCCAGGTTGGTAGCAGAGATTGGAAAGAGACTTAAAGGTGATATGATGTCAGTGATGGGGATGCAGCAGGCACAGTGTCCTTGGATGGTAGAGGTTGAAAAGACACGAGCTGGCTCTGAGAAAAGCCAGGGGTCAGACCCTCCCAGGCTTGGTACAGACTACATCTACGTATTTTGTGTTCGGATATGTACGCACCATGGCACTCACGTGGAGGTCAGTGGACAACTTTTAGGCCTTTGTTCTCTTATGTACCATGTGGATGGAACTCAAGTCATCAGGCGAGGCAGCCATTGTGCTTACCCATTGAGCCATCTTGCCAGCCTGCAAGTGTTCCCCCATGTTGCTAGTGAAGTGGTCCGAAGTAGGTTTAGTTTCATCGTGGTGGGTTTGTTATTGTGATGACAGTCTCAACAGCGTGTTTAGATGATTCGTTTGATCTTGTCTCTTCTCAAAATGGTAAGGTTCACTTGCCCTGTTAGATAACAAGCAGCTGCCCACATTTCCTCAGGTGACTTTTGGCCACATAAAATTATCTTATCTTATTTATTTCTTTATTTATTTATTTATTTATTTATTTATTTATTTTTAATACTTAAGTAGCCATCATGAATTATTTCTTCTCTCCTCCTTTGTTTCCTTTGCACCCAAGACCACTCTTGTTCTCTGTATATTATGAGTGACTTTATGTAAAAATCTAGGAACCACGAATAAGCAAAAACATGGGTATTTGTCTTTCTAAGTGTGGCTTAGTTTACATAATATGAAAATCTTCAATTGTATCCATTTTTCTACAAGTGGCATCACTTTGTCCTTTAAGGGTGGGCAAAAAACACACTGTGTACATGTGACACATTTTCTTAACCCATTCTTTTGCTGTTAGGCACCCATGTTGGATCCGTAATTTCGCTGTTGTGAATGGTGCCCTGGTAAACATGATTGTGCAAGTGTTCTGTGAGAGACCCGACTCCATTGCAGTCTTTCCAGTAAACACCCAAGGGGCCGGGCTGAATGATTTACCTGGTTTGAGGTTTTTATGAGAAACATCCATGCTGCCCTTCACAGTGGCATCCCCACCAACGGTGTGTGACGTGTTTCTCTTCGTCTGTCTCCATTTCAGCATTTTGTTGTCATTTCCCAAGGAACGTATGCCCTTCTTCCTGGGCCAATGGAATCTCACTGTAGTTTCCATTTGTATTCCTCTTATCATTAGTTAGATCGGACATCTTAGTACATTTACTGCCTACTGTTTTCTTTTGTCTCTCTTATGTATGATGTGCACATACATGTATGCATGTTTGTTTGCATGTGCGGTTGCACATGTGTCTTTGGGAGTGTGCGTACATGCATGCATGTGGAGGCTGGAGGCTGACATCGGGTGTCTTGCTTGAATACTTCATATACTAAGGCGGGTCTCACCCATCCTACAGCTCACCAGCTCTGGCTCCCCGCCCCACCCAACTCGTATGGAGGTTCTGGGGACTTCAATTCCAGTTCCAGTTCTCAGCAATAAGTGGCTTTCCTGCTGAGCAGCCTACCTCACCCATTATTGAGTGTTTTTTATTTCATCTTTTGAGAACTATTGTTTCAGTCCATGTGTTGATTTGATAGTTCCAGTTTTAAGTAAGTTTTATAAGAGTTCTTTGAATAGCATAGATACTAACCGGACGTCTTATGTGTAGCTAACAAAGGTTTTCTCTCGTGCCTTAGGCTGTTAATTTCAGTGAATCTTCTTTTCTCTACAAAAGCTTTTTCATTTCATGCAGTCCCAGTCCCTGACTGTTGGCCCTATTCTCTGAGGGACTAGAGCCCTATTGAGAAAGCTCTTGCCTCGGCCAATATGTTGAAATGTTTTCCCTTTTTTTACTCCAGTGGCTTTAGGCTTCTTATTAAAGTTTTTGATCCAGTGAAGTTGGTTTTCATGAAGAATTGTACTCATTCTTCTAATTCCTAATTCCCAATTGTTGGTTTATTGGGAAAAGTTGACCAACATATTCATAGTTCATAGTTCAGAAACACGGGTCAGTGACATATTTCTGTGGAAATCAATCCCAAGAAATTCTCCAGATTTTGAAACCACTCCACTATCCAAGTCTTTCTCGCATCTTCAGAATCTTTTGGGGAATCAGATTCTGTTGGAAGTATATACTTCATTCTTGGCTCAGCCATGTCAGCCTTATAAGAAATTGTTACTGCCAGAGCCACAGTGAATATGTCAGTGTGAAGCCACAATGACATCTGAGATTCAGCCACCTGGAAGCTATAGGGGTAAAGTCCCCTACCCTGAGACACGCAGGCTGTGGGACCAGAGCCTTAAGGGCAGAAGCTCCAGGGTGCCCAAGGCTGCACATCTTAAAGACTAACAAGGATGGGGTTGGAGGCACCCATGGGCATAACAAGTCAGAGACCTTCCTCCCAGCTCACCTCTCAAACTGAGCCAGCCACCAGTGTCCTGTGTGTCTGTCCCCACCCTTCTAAGCAACACTGCCACCATTCCTCACCCACCCCATTCCCAGCCCTGCTCGCCTCTGCCCCCTCCTAAAGCACACCGTGGCTGAGGAGCCAGCCCCCACCCCAGCATTCTTGTTTACATCTGGAGAGGATAGGAACGCCTATCTCTTTTTTAACTCTCCCAAAAATTATGGTAATGTCGCCGGTCAGTGATTTACCTTTTAAAAAAAGTTTTCCACGTGTCTCTATTTTTTTTATTTCCCCTGGAAACTGGAGTAAATATCATCTCATCATTGGCTTATGATAACAGCATGGAATACTACTTCCTTCTATTTATTTCTTGAATTACTCACTTTTAGATCCCTTGTTAAGATGTTAGTTACTTGAGATGCAGAATATAATCTTGTTAGGCTCACTATAAATATTGCTAAATTAAGGACTTTAAAGAGTTCTGCAGATGGCAGATTTCTGTAGCTTTGTTTACTTCCTATTTCCCTCCAGGGTATCTAACAGAATGCAGATGGATCTTTATCAGAAAAGACTCCTTTGCTCTTATACCCAAAGTCTATAAAAGACTGGAATGAGGAAATCCACTTTTCCTGTCGGGACTATTTCTTCAGTAATTACTTTCACCTTGAAGATGCACAGTCTAGTTACATAGCCTACTGTCATTAATGAAGTTCCTAGCATTGTTTACTTCTGCAAACCTGCCTTTCATTAGTTAACTGTACAGCTTTCAATGTTAAGCAGTTGCCTTATGACCTAGTTAGTGATCCTCTGAAAGAGACAAAGCTAGCACATTCCCCTACTTTTTCTAGTACAGCTTCTACCACAGCTTATGTTGCCAGTGGGATGGAAATACTGGTAAGACCATCAAAATCATCTGCTGTAATTTTATAGAATGAGTCTCACAGATTAATCATTCAGTAGAACCTGTTTCTAATGCTATTGTTACATAAGTGGGGTTTTGTTCTATTCTTTATGCTTTTCCCAAAAGTATGTCTGTTCCCTCTCTGTAGTACTTGATTAGATAAGGTTTTTATACAAGTATACAGTGTACTTACTTTGAGCATTGTTCCCTTTCTTATGATTATGCATACACCTTTTTTTCTTGCATCTCTGCCCTTTTACTTAAGACCCACTGGGGAAGGTTTTCATGCAGATAGTATCATTTTAACTTTTTTTTAGTGCCCTTTCAAAACCATTTTTGAGGGTGCTCACAGATACCTGAGAATATATGGGTAGTATGCATTTTGAGGAGGAAGAGATATCAAGGTTCAATGAAACTGTGTTTAGTTGGGTGTGGTGACACAACACTTATATCCCAGCACTTCGGAGGAAGAGGCAAGTAGATCTCTGAAAGTTCAAAGCCAGCTTGGTCTACATGAGTTTCAGGACAGCCAGGACTATTTAGAGAGACCCTGTCTGAAAAAAACTACTCCATGTTTATTAGACACTGGCATTTTTGTGACATAGCATATTTTGTTTGTTATATTTTTTATGTCAAAAGAAAATTATAACTCTATAGAGTATTTGAATTTTAAACCTGTGTAAAAATCTATGTATGTGGGTGTGGGAGGTTGTCACAGTGAGAGACTTACAGTATTTTATTGTATGTCTTACTCCTGCTCCTGACACTCAGATGTAATACTCAATAATCTTTAACTTACATTCAAGATGAACCGTGCTAGGACAATGTGCAGCAAATGCTCGCCTTCCTGGGCACTTGCCTGAACCTCACATCCAGTCTGGTTGCTGTCCTGTGCCAGCTCCTGCTGTCAGCCCATTGTGAACAGATGGTGGGGCAGACCCCTGGGGCAGTGTGGACCTATTGTTTACAACTGTAGATCCTCTGCAGCAGTGGTCAGAAAACAACGCATTTTATCCTGGTACAATGGCTTCACCACTTGTCAGCCTGTTGGAAGGGTTTGTGTGTGTGTGTGTGTGTGTGTGTGTGTGTGTGTGTGTGTGTGTGTGTGTGTGTGTGTCTCATAATTTAACCCAAAACATAATAAATTTTACCTTTATGTGTATATTTTTAATTTGTTGTTGTAGGTGATAATTCTTATTTCTCTCTCAACAGCTTACTAGTAGATTGGAAACTATAGTTTGAAAGACACTATTTAAGGTCTGGCAATGTGGCTAGTGGGTAAAGGTTCTTGCCACCAAGCCTGATAACTCAGGCTTGATCTCTGGAGCTCACGGGGGAAAGAGAACTGACTCCCTAAAATTCCCTCTGACCTCCACAAACATTCTGTAATAATGCAAGAGCATGCCTGCACACATGTGCACACACAGAAATAAGTAAATATTGAACTGTCTTGAAGACAAAAACCTCTTACCCTTCTGTAAAGAAATACAAGTTTGTGTGGGCTCTTGAAGTACTCAGGAGAATGGTTTTCCTACTCCTCATTCATGCCGCCTGTCTCTTAAGAAACTCAGTGTTCTCTGTTACGTATGTGTTCAAAAATCTACAACAGTCAAGTTTTAATTGAAGATTTTAATGAGCCTTTTAATTTTCTCATTAAACACGTTTCTCCTCATTGCATATAATCAACTGGTAATTTTTTGGCTTTTCTGATATCATCTATTGTCTTTTGATTTAACAGGTTACTCTTTCAATAGTAGATATTCAAAAGAGCTTGTGTTTATTTTAAGACTTTCAGGGAGCAGCTAGGAACTCCTGAACTTCTATATCAGCAAGCAGAGTTTTGAATATCATGGAGTTTATTTCCTATTTCTTTATATTAATAGTGATTCTAACGAGTTATATTAAACTGTGGTCATCAAAAGGAAGTGTGTAATCTTAGCTATCATTCATTACATAAAATTTTATGAGGTACCGGTTTTACTCATTATAATTGCTATTTTCAAGTTACTATACTGTTATAGGGAACCATAAAAATATATAAAATTATATTGTATATTGTTATAGCTCTAAGGATTCACAAAGGAAAAAAAGGAAAAAAACTTCCTGTCCTGAATTGATACCATTGAAACTAACACTAAAAGTGAGTAGTTGTCCTGTGGTTGGCGGGTTAAGAAAACTCTCTTTGCAATATGACTAGGGATAAACAAAATAGTACTACGGTGCATTGTGAAGATTAAGTCCTGAGGAAAAGCCAGCTTATACAGGAAAGGTAGTTTTATATGAAAGGTCCAGTGTGTATGAGTGAGCTTTTATTGTAGATAGGGAAAGGTCTTGAATCATTTATTGTTGTTTAAGTAGTTCACGTTTGCATTACAGAATTTCATAGAAACTATTTTTCTTTCTTTCAGACACAGAAACAAGTGAAAAAATACAAGGAAGTGGAATCCTTCAGTTGTTTGCAAATCTGTTGACGCCACAGGCCTCCTGCACAGCCAAAGCAGCCAACATCATAGCCGAAGTAGCCAAAAATGGTGAGGTTTTCATCAGGAATTTTCTGCTCTGGACATCAGTTTTACACCTTACTTGTCAGTATGTTTCCTTCATTTATGTCTTGATTTCATAGACCATGTGTTTTCTACTTTTTCTTTGACTTGTTACTGTTTTAGATGACTCCAGCTAACAGTTATTTTCTTCACATTCCCACTTATTCAGAGTAGAACTGGGGGAAGCTACCCTTCATCCCAGCTGTTCTTTTGTCATTTTAGTTTAGGTCTAAGATTATTATTTATTTCTTTAGCTCATCGTCTGGTCTGCTGTCACAGGGGAGCTTGTGTTTTTCTGTGTGGTGGTCCACCTTGTGATGTATGTCGAGAGCCTTGCTCATTTTCCCTACCTCACCTTTCCCTGTTTGGAACTGATGTTGGTTGCAACAGTGCAGTTGGTATGCACATTCCCCTTTCCACTCTTGCTTTCAGAGAAAACGGCTGTGCCTTAAATCCCTTACTGAAATTTAATCTCAGAAAAAGCAATATCATAAATTATATAATACTAAGTTCATCCCATTGTATTATGTATATCCACTGACAGATTCCTTGGAAGAATTAAGTAAATTGTTTTTTACATGGTTTTTTATTTGATCAGTATCTTAGTTTGAGGTGTTTCTGCTGTGAACAGACACCATGACCAAGGCAACTCTTATAAGGACAATATTTAATTGGGACTAGCTTACAGGTTCAGAGGTTCAGTCCATTATCATCAAGGTGGGAGCATGGCAACATCCAGGCAGGAGGAGTTGTGAGTTGTACATCTTCATCTGAAGACTGCTAGTGGAAGACTGACTTCCAGGCAGCTAGGAATAGGATCTTAAAGCCCTCACCCATAGTGACACATGTATTCTGACAAGGCCACACCTCCAAATAGTTGCCACTCCCTGGACCAAGCATATTCAAACCGTCACACTCTGTTTTAGGAAACACTGAATAAGTAAAGCAACCTTTAAGTATAAGGTGAAAACAGTAACTATAATAACACTGAGTGTGTCTTACTTGGACAGAAGTTTGTACTATGCCTTTTATTCTAATATGTTTCAGTTCTCACAGAGCAGTTTAAACCTGTCTGATTTTGTTTGAGTAATAACCATGCTAATTGGTTTTGCAAAGAACTGTTTGGGCTGGTAAGACAGTGTACATTTGTATAAATTACCAAAAGTGAAGTGGGCACGAAACACTTTCCTTATTTAAAGCTCATCAAAATGCCTTCAAAGTGTCAGTGAGCGTCTGTATTGGCAGATCACACTTGGTTCGGTTGTTCACTGAAGACCGGCTCTATGATTTATTTGCCGTTATCTAAGAGAGAGACCTGGGTTCAAAAATGGAGCTTCTCAATTACTTGTTATCTCAGACTAACCTCTCTTAATACAAAGCGGCTTGGCTTTTAAGATGAGTAGTTTATTTTTTAATCTCGTCAGAGTCACAGTATAGATTTTGGAGAATCAGAAGGCAAGATTCATTTTTACCAGAAGTCAGTTACTCATGACAGTTCTGCTAACAAGGTTTTGTCTAGAGGTGGCTCTGGGAGGCATTAGCTGTGACCTAAAGACAGAACAGGATGCTTAGCACTAGCCTCAGGCAGATAAGGAATATATTACTTTACTAGTGAAAGTACATGGATATATTTGGATAGTTATTGCTTAGGTTAACATCTTTTTTTTTTTTTTAAATAAGAAGACTTACTAAATGTCTTTCTTTTTAACAGTTAAAGATGCAGCATAATACAACAGCATATTCAGTAGGCTATGTTCTTACTAGAAACTTGACGATTAGAGAAGATTATCATTAGAGATGCTTTTCTTTGCTATGTAGATTGTGTAACTACAAGGAAGAAATACTACCATGTAACTCATAATTCCAGATTCAACATAGAACGTGCTTAAATTTTATTTGCATATAAGTGAATATGAATATTGAACATACCTAGCTATGTTCAAAAATTCAGTGGCACATTTCAGCTTGATACAGGAGAATAGTTATAGTAATAGACATTTAGATGTTAAATAAACTATTCTTGTATATGATAGGCTTAAAGCTGGTTTGAGGCAATAGACAAATGAGCAAGACAGATAACTATGAGTGATTCTTTCCTTTCAAATTAGACTTGTGCCTGGGTATAGGCTCACCAGGTAAAGCACAAGAAAGAAGCAGAGTTCAGGTTCCTAGACCCCACGTAAAACCTGGGCTAATGTGTTGGTTGCCTACAATCCCCGCACTCCAGCGGCAGAGAAGGGATTGTCAAGGAAAGCTGGCTAACCAGACTAGCCATAGTCAAGGAAGTCCTGGTTCTGTAAGAGACCCAGTGTCAGAAATTAAACTGGAGAGTTATTGAGAAAACACCCAGCATCAGCTTAGGCCTCTGTCCAGATGCAATACACTCTTGTTTACATATTGTCCCATGCAAATATGAATGTGTACACTCTTGCAATAAATAATAAAAGCTAGTATTGCATGGTACCAATAATACCATAATGAGTAATTCTCAATGTTAGACACTATGTGCTAACATTGTGTTGTGTGTTGTATATATTATTCTAAATTCTTGTTGAGGTTTGTTTTAACATATCTTCTAGGTGATTCCAGTAAGTGTAAGGTTAAGGCCAAATCTTGGTTCAAAGCAATACAAAATCAGCAGAATGGGTCAACATTATGCTTTTTCTTCTGTCAAACTTTCTACCAGAATGCCCAAAGCATTAATAATCACAGGGGTTCAGAGAAGGCCCTACCAGAAACATGGGGATTTCCTATTCAGTGTTGTAATTTAATGTATTTTAATTCTCCCCTTCATTTCCTATCAGGCAGGTGTTTATTTTAATGTGAACTATGTTTTTCCTAGAAGCAACATCTTGAAACACCAGTGGGGAAAATGTACCATGTTGTTTAGTAGCTAACGTTTACCTTGACAGGTAAAGTGTTAGAACCTTAGCCCATGACTAGATGAAAACAATAAAGAAAGCATTTACCAAAAGCAGAAGCTTGTCAACTCACAATAAAGTCATTCAGCTTTATTCATGCTTTATATCAGAAGTAACTGTACAAACTGGATTTAGTGCTTGGTTCTTTCAAGTAGTTAAAAGTGAGGAAGGTACATATAAATCTTGTTTTTAAATATATGATGAGTGTCTATATAAACTTATGAATCTGTATCTTTACAAAGGAAAATACTTGTTTTTCATCTCAGTCTATACTTTATAATAACTAAATAAATATGTAGTTGAAGTAAGTCTGACAAAGAGAAAGTTAAAAAAAAAAAGAAAAGAAATCGTTTACTAAATTAAAGATTCAAAGAGGTGTGAATCTTATTTTATTTTTAAATTTTATTAACATTGAACCAGAGCGATGCCTTTGGATAGAAGTCTACAGATAATGCAGTAAATTAATTAATTTATTATGTTCATAGACATGCACACATGTGTACTGGTGTCCGTTCTGTGGCTTCTGCCAGCTTGTGCTCATACTATTTTATATTCTTATACTGGAAGTTCCTGCCAGTCTCCATTTTCTGGAGTTCAGATTGACAGAAGAGTCGGATCTCTGCTTCACCACCATTGCTCTGCCTGGCAGATCTTTCCGAATAAGCTCTAAGTGCGGTACTGGCTGGATGTGTGTTAGAACCCAGCCTGGCATAGCCGGGTACGGGTTCCTGTGGTGTTGACCTATCTGTGTGTTCTAAAATCACCTTTGAACTTAGGTGCCCATCAGAACCATTCTGTAGATTGATGGTGTAATTCCTTTTTCATACCACATCTTAGGGTTATTCAAGCTGTCCATGATAAACTTAGAGGTTTAGTAGAAAGTAATTTTAATCATTGGGAGTTTAAATTGTAATAAGGTTTCAATAATATAATGAATGGTATTTAATAGGGCTGTTGGCAAGAGACTTGAACAGAAATGTGCTTTCAAACAGTAAACCCTTTAAACTTGGTATGTGGTTTTGTTTTTTTTTTTTTTTTTTTTTTAATTAGGGGAGGTGACATATAGCTCGAGTTCTAATTAAACATGTCTCTTCTTTTCAGAATTTATGCGAATCCCATGTGTAGATGCCGGATTGATTTCACCACTGGTGCAGCTGTTAAACAGCAAAGACCAGGAAGTGCTGCTTCAGACCGGCAGGGCGCTAGGAAACATATGCTACGATAGCCGTAAGTGTCCCGGTGTCACTAACACGGTCACAGCTTTGTGGGCTTTTTAATTCATTTCACTTTGGTGTCAGGATTGACTTTCTAGACAGGCCAGTTAGCTTCGGCTCTGCTTCTTTAGCAGAGCTGATGGAAACTCGGGCCATCGTGTTCTTAAGTAAGTTCCCTTTTTGTTTTAACAAGAGATTCTTTCTAAGTAAATTGCTAACAGTCTCGAAACCTTTAAGTTTAAGAAAGCTCCATTTGCAGCTCTTTAAGACTTACTGAAGCACTGTCTAGGTGAATGTGACTATGGGAAGGTTTTAGTTTCTAAGTCTGTCCAAATGAAGTTTTAATTAATTGCCATTTCAGTAAAACCATTCTAAACTCCATCATCTCCTCAAAAGTGAGACCAGCCCACTGCATTCGCATTGGCTCCATTCCCTCATTCCCATCCTTACCACCCTCTGGACCGCATGCTGTGCTGCACAGGGCAAGCCAGAGCCTGGAGAACCTGTGGGTTGACTCACTGCAAACGGTCTGCAGCCGGCACCTCTCCTCTCTCGGATACACAGAAAACTTCTGAGTATAAAGCTCTACCTGATGATAACACACTTCTAATCCCAGCACTCCAGAGGCAGAGGCAGGAGGATTATCAGTTCAAGGCCAGTCTGGGCTGTATAAGGAGAGCTTAACAAAGAGCAGACATTGAGTGTTTTCAAATTGATTAGGCATATTTCTCTAGATTTGTATTTTTGAGCCAGAAACTTACCATTAGTTTAAACCTCCTACAAAATCAGTATTTGTAAAACCAAGATAATGTTCATGTTTTCCTTGTTGAGCCCATACCTTAAGGGAGTTGTATTTCACTGTAAATACTGAATATTTGGGGTTTTTGCCTAACACGGTGCTTTAAAATGTGATTTATACCTGTGAAACCATACGCGTATTTATAGTAAAACAAAAACAGCAAAAGAAATGTAGTTCTTAGCTGTAATTGTTCAGTAGTATTAGCCGTAAAGATAGCCTCCTTATTCTTTCTCTGTTCTCTTGTCTGTGTGTAACGGTATCCAGGACATCTTCATGTAAAGTGTAGCTTCCATTTTCCAACCCCTGATGATGTATGTAAAGTTATATATGTTGCATTCTGTTTTGATTCTCTATCATTTGCAAAATGAGAGTTCTTCATGTTTATACTTTTGCATTGTGTGTGAGTGTTTATGTGAGTGTATGTGTATGTGTGTAGTAAGAAAGTGTGTGTATATGTATGTGTGTGAGTAGTTCTTTATTAAGTGTCATAGATTGTAATCTCAGCTCTCAAAAATGATTCATTTATATGAAAACAAATTATTTTTATTAATACATATCCCTAA
>NC_137973.1:69515046-69574264 GCF_963924665.1 Micromys minutus | reverse complement strand
CAACAGGAGGAGAGCCGTAGAAGATAATTGTGTAGGAATGGGCATTACTCAGCAATTAAGACCAATAACTGACATGTGCAGCCTCATAAAATCAAAGAGCTTCTGTACAATGAAGGGGACAGTCAACTAATTGAGTGAAGAGAAAGCCCAGAGTAAGAGAGAATGTTTGCAGCTGCATATTTGATAGAGGATTACTATCCAGAGTGGACGGAGACCTCAAAGAGCAAAGAATCAATAGAACAACCCAGTTTAAAAAAATGGGCTAATGGCGTGAATAGTCAAAAGAAATGAAAATGGCCATAAAAAGCTGTTTGTCAGCCTTAGAAATAAGGAAAATGCAAATTAAAACAACTTTGAGATTTCATCTTAGCCCAGTCAGAATGGCTTAAGATCAAGAAACCAACTGTCGGGCTGGTGAGATGGCTCAGTGGTTAAGAGCACTGACTGCTCTTCCAGAGGTCCTGAGTTCAAATCCCAGCAACCACATGGTGGCTCACAACCATCTGTAATGGGATCTAATGCTCTCTTCTGGTGTGTCTGAAGACAGCTGCAGTGTGTTTAATAAATAAATAAATCTTAAGAGAGAAAAAAAAAAAAAAAAAAAAAAAAAAAGAAACCAACTGTCAACAGATTCTGGTAAAACATGGGGAAAGGAAGATCCCAGTTCCCGCAGGTGGCATTGCAGACTGGAATACACTGCATTCGCAGCCACCTTGAAATCCTTGGAGAATTCTCAAAAAAAGCTCAAGGTTTTTCTACGGTATAACCCAGCTTAACAGTTCTTCAGCATAAGCTCAGAGGACTCAACGGATGATGTCACAAGCATTTGCCCAGCCATATTCATTGGACTTACAGAAAGTAGAGACAGACTGGAAGCTGCCTAGAATAAAAAGAAACAAAATTCATTCACACAACAGTATCACTGCTGCACAGAGCATGGATTCGTGAGACTTACGGAGAAATGAAGAGCTGGAAAATATACTCATTGTTGAATGTAACCCAGAAAGACAAACGCTAGGGTCTTCTGTGGACACTAGTTCTGAATCCACGAGTTTGAGTCTGAAACCTGAAGTGACCCCAGGAGCCAGGAAACCAAAAGGAGCCATGGGAGAGGCAGAAAAAGTGCTCCAGGGGGAAGGCAATAGGACAAAGGTCTTATGGAGGAGAAAAGGGGAGACACAGGGTGAGGACCAAACTGGGAGGGGCAAATCGGGAGAAAGAATGAGCAATGATAAACAAGACTAAAAATGTTTGAAAAATCCATGATGAAAGATTATTTAATACACTCAATTAACAATAAACATGTAATAAATATGCATATACACACATATACATGTCTACACTCATGCTACATACACAGATCTACACACATCTATACATATATATACACTTATATACACACTACACACACATATACATATCTAAACAAACACCATGCATGTGCGCACACACATACATATACACACATACATATCTAACCATACACCATGCGTGCGTGCACACGCACACATGCACACACACACCCTCTTTAAGTTGAATTTCCACACAGAAGGTGACAGCATTTTCTTCAGGAGCCATTTGAACCTCCAGTGCCAGTCACCTCCCTGCAAGTTGTTGGTCAAGTGATTCCAAGGGACCCAACCAATCAATAAGGGCCATTGCCCTTACTTAAACAGTTGTTATGTAGTGCATTCCAGTTTACCAGTTTTCTGTGGTTTTTCTCCTCACTTATTGTGCCTTTCTTAGGTATAGACTTGGCACATTCTACTTGGAAATACAAATCTGAAGAGTAAACCTTGCTACAGCGGTGCAATTTAGAAACAATTAAGGCTCCTCCTCACAGAATTGGGCAGTGTTCCTCCTTTCAGTCTGGTTGCTTCATGATGACACATGGCTTTACGTTGGTTTCCGCTGTGGGTTCCAAGCCTTGCTGTTTCTCAGTGCCGGGCTTTGCTCCTTACCTGTTCTTACCGTGCTTACGCCTTCCCCCACACTCTCGACTATCCCAGCGCCTTCGTGGCCCATAATGATGGGGCAAAACTGAGAAAGATGTTTTGAGTCCAGACTTTGTATATCGGTACCACAGATGCCTGTGGCTACCATCTGTGTGGAAAGCACAGACAGAGAACAGAGGTTGGTCTGTGTGAAGGCTTCAGACCTGCTGCTCTCCAAAGATTCCCAGTGTGCTCACCTCTACTCAGCTCTGATTGGCCACCGTGATAGTTGTGTATGTAAAGGAACTTGGTGCTCTTCCTTGACTCCCTATTTTAGATAAAGTTTTAGTTTATCTTGCAAAGATACTTTGAGTTCTGTTAACAGTCCCACTTGACTGCAAATTCTAAGTGTGTTGTGCTCGTGATGTGAATTCAGGATGTACATGGAAACCTCATGGTCCTAGAAATGCACCAACAAAGCTGGTTCTGTTATCTACAGAAGGCAGGCCTTTTTCCTTTATCTATCATAATCACCTGAATAATTACCAGCACCACCCCATTCAGCCTCTCACTGCTTACCATAATCTACCCTGGTCTGTATTCTGGATTAAATGCACAGTGAGTGAATTCAGACTGTAGCTGGGTGTCTTTCAGTCTAAAACTGTTTGTAAGAGTTGTGACCTTGTTGGCATGCAGTCAGTGGGGCCTGCTAATTGCCAGATGCCTCACAGAAGGGTGCAGGAGAAGACAGTATAGATTGTGTTGGTAACTTAGAAATAACTATCTCTCAATGGTCCATCAGTAAGCAACACATACTCTCCACCACTGAAAAAAAACTAATGACCTTGAACCACAAATCAGACGAACTGCATTCTAGCTTGCTGGGAGCCAGTTAATCATCTGGGAATAGGTGCCATGCCTGGCCAATCAGCTCTTAATTTGAGATGAGGTACATTTGGCATTTCCCAAGCTCCCTAGTGATTCCAAGGATGTAACTAAACTTAAAAAAATTGAGTTTTCTTATTCTACTTAGCTGTGTAAAAATGAACTAATTCTTCCTAACATTTTCTAGGCAAAGGAATATGTAGTATTATGCTTGTATAGGGAATTCTGGGAAGGATATGCAGTGAATAGCTTTGGTTTTGATGTAGAATTGTTGGATTTGTTTTACCTTTATTCGCACCTCCCTTCCTTTTGGTGGGGCCACTTCTATCTCCTCAATGTCAAGTGGGGCTCCAGGCTTCCAGAGCACAGCAGCTTTGCATCTGATCACCTGGGAATAGCAGATGATAAGTTTAGGAAGTCTTTTATATTAATCATTACTGGAAAGGACTTAATTCATCTATACTCAAGAGGGAAAGAAATGAACGTCTCAATGTATGCTGAAGGTAGTGGCTTCCGCCCCACTATAATTTTCGGTTATGCTTTCAGCTTCTATATTCAAGTCAGTGTATCAAATGTCACTTATATTTATAGGAAAGCACACACATAAAAAGATGGATAGATTCCTATCTCTTCTTCTATAAGCCAATTTTTCTTGAACCTGTGATCCCCCTGTTTCTGCACCCCTGGGCTACCATTATAGGCACATGCCTCCCGTCCTGCTGGATGCCATGCATTTGCTCCTGTTAGAACAAAATAGACCACTGGTTACTTCATAGTTGTGATATTATGCCGTGTGTCAGCCTCCTCTTGCAAGAGAGTCCTGGGG
Organism: Micromys minutus; assembly: GCF_963924665.1. NCBI lineage: Eukaryota > Metazoa > Chordata > Mammalia > Rodentia > Muridae > Micromys > Micromys minutus. The sequence goes on along the minus strand of NC_137973.1, from coordinate 69,570,619 downwards.
AAGGGTTTGGGATGGTGGAAGAATGCCTTGGAGTAAGGGATGCAAGCTGACAGTGTTGTGATGTGCTTGAGATGCAGACCGAAGCCCAGACTTTTATCTGCATAAACTACTTCCTTAGAAATTTCATATTAGTTTAATCATTTACCCCAGGTTCCCTTTTGGCCATTCCAAGAATCAATATTTTCTTATGACCTTGACCCATGACCCTTAAAATAACAGAGTACATTTGAGGCCAGTGAACCAGACAGCAATATTTTTATCTCTTTTTTTACATGGAAAGTTCTATGCGGTTCGGTGGCATAGCACTTGTGGGTGCCAAGTTTAGACATAGAGGCTATTTTAATGTGAAAAAAAAATAGCTTTAAGTATAATACTTATTCTATTTTTTTTTTTTTTTTTTGCAATTTAGCTGACTCTAGTGCAGCTTCCTCTGATCTTTCAGGCCTGTGGAGCCCCTCATACAATTCATATTGGATCCTTATATTTTGCATAGTTGAGGAATCCTGTAAAGAACAGCATAATCTCACATTAATTTATAGCTTCCTGAACTCATGCTTTCAGAGTTCTTTCCTACAGCCTTAAGGGCTGTCCTGAAGGTCACAGTGTTATCATTTTGCCGAGGAACAGCAGGCACCTTCTGGATTCCCAGCATCGTGCTGTTCCTGATTATCAATAATGAGGCTCGGCTGGGAGAACATTTCCCCAAAGGAGGAACACGGAGTAAAATATGTACATTATTGCGCAAAAAGCCTTATGCTCACATTGTAGCCATTAGTACGTGAGGAGTTCTACGTTCTGCTGGTTTTGTCACAGGGTTAGAAACCATGTCACACTCCCTTCTGCAGCCATGCTGGACTTGGTAATGTTACAGTGTGGGGTTATTTGTGATCCAAGGGATGAAGGGTCTTAGAGTGAAGCTGTGAGCTATGGAGTAGAGTGAAGATCTTCTGGTAGTGGTGGTCACAAATGCTAATCACTGGAAAATGGTGTTGGACAGATAACTGATGGCAAAGCAGCCCTTACGGCTTCTGATTTCAGCCATCACCATATTATCTTCGATTTTTATTCATTTAGTAACTACTGTTCTGTAGCTGACTTGCACAAACTTGCACTGTACTTATGGAACAGATTTCTCCCAAAGATTTAGATAAGTATTTATATGCTGTTTGAATGTCTTCCTCATACTGCAAAGTCAATATGTTAATACACAGACCATTTTCCCTCTCATGTGTACATTTAGAGAACACGGTACACAGTCTGTTAACCCCTCATAACCTGACCTTTCCTCTACCACATTCAAAGCAGAATTACCCATCATGCTAAAGCCATGAGGAGCACCACCTGTAGGCTTAGATTTTTCAAAACTTACTTTAATTAGGATTCTCAAACACTTCAACCCCACCCCCCACCCCTGCCAGCTCACCATCCAAAGGTAGGAGAGAAAAAGTTGGTAAATAGGACAAGGAAATATGGACCTGTTTAGAAGTAGTTCTTTGGGGGGCAATTTTGATCTTTGTCAGGATACTAGCACTATACTGTTTAGTAATGCCAGTTTAAAAGTGTCACCAAACACAAATCAGCAATGATGGCACAATCCAGCAGAAACTGCTAAGCCTCATCCAAATCACCACGAGTCAGCAGAGTAACCAGTACCAGCTGGAACATCAGGAGTTCTTTCCTGTGCCTCTCTCAACAAAGTGAAGATCAGTGAAGATGCCAATGAAGAGTTACACAACTAGTTATGTAAGCACCCTGTCACTCTCTATTGAGTCCAACTTATATCCTCTCCAAATATTACATGTTCTCCCATGGGTCTTGCCTCATCAAAACACCATGTGAGCCTGCATCACATGACACAGCCATAAACTTCCACTTCATAGAAGAATGCAAATAGATCTATATTTATCAGCTCACACAAAACTCAAGTCCAAATGGATCAAAGACCTCAGTGAAAACTACTTAGACTAGATGAAATAGAAGATTAAACACATTGGCGCAGAAGACAACTTTCTGAACAGGACTCCAACAGTTCAGGCACTAAGATCAACAATTTAAAGGATTCTATCAAGACTCAGGACCTACCAGTAGACTGCTGAGCCCTCAGAGAAGTCTTGCAAGTGCTCTCCCAGCTGAGTCCACGGTAAGCCCTAAGTCTGTCACATACCCTCACCAGCTAGCTGTCCTGGGTGGGAACACCTGGTGATCTTGTGGGCAGATAGGGTGGTGAACTCTGGTATTGTGTACTTTCTGGCCCAGCGAGAGGACCAGGTAACCACCATCAAGACTCAGGACTGGCCCACAGATGGCTGAACCCCAAGAACAGCCTTGCAAATACTCTTCTGCCTGAGCCCACCGGGAGCTTGCCACACACCTGGACAGGTTGTCCCAGGAGAGATCGCCTGGAGCTATCAGAGGACAGATAGTGTGGTGCACTCTGGGATCCTGTCCTTTCCAGCCCAGCAAGAGGGTCCGGTGACTGCAACCAAGGTCAGGACCTGCCTGCAAACAGCTGAGATCCCTGAACAGCCTCACAAGGGTTCTCCCACTGGAGTCCAGGAAGACAGAATGGAGTCACTGCAATCAGAACTCACTGCCTGCCCACAAAGAGCCAAACACCCAGAAGCAATTTCCTTCGTGAGCCCATGGGCCCTCAGATCCACAGGAGAGAAAGACTCTAGTCAGAGATAACAAGATCAACTATAATCAGAGATAACAAGATGGCAAGAAGAAAGTGAAAGAAACTAAGCTATGGAAACCAAGACAACCTGGCAACATCAGAACCCAGCTCTTCCACCACAGCAAATAGTGAATTGCCAAACACAACAGAAAAACAAGACCTAGACTTGAAATTATAATTCATGATGATGATAGAGATCTTCGAGAAGCATGTGGATAACTCCCTTAAACAATTACAGGAGAGCACACATTAAAAAAAAAAAAAAAAAAAAAAAAAAAAAAAAAAAAAAAAGCCCTTAAAGAGGAAACACAAAAATCACTCAAAGAGCTACAGGAAAACACAACCAAACAGGTGAAGGAATTGAAAACAGAAATAGAAACAATAAAGAAAACACAAAAAGAGACAACCCTGGAGATAGAAAACCTAGAAAAGAAATCAGGAATCACAGATGCAAGCATCACCAACAGACTACAAGAGATGGAAGAGAGAATCTTGGGGGCCAAATACAAAATAGAAAACAGACAAAACAGTCACAGAAGATGCCAAAACCTAAAAGCTCCACACACAAAATGTCCAGGAGATCCAGGACACAATGAGAAGACTAAACCTAAAGAAAATAGGTGTAGAAGAGGGTGAAGAATATCAACTAAAAGGCAAAGTAAATATCTTCAACAAAATCACAGAAGAAAACTTCCCTGCCCTTAAGAACGAGATGACCATGAACATACAGGAAGCCTACAGAACTCCAAATAGATTGGACTAGAAAAGAAACTCCTTCTGACATATAATAGTCAAAACTCTGAATATTTGAAACAAAGAAAGAATCCTAAAAGCTACTAAGGGAAAAAGGACAAGTAACATATAAAGGCAGACCAATCAGAATTACACCACACTTCTCAACAGACTATGAAGGTTAGAAGATCCTGGATAGACGTCATACAGACCCTAAGAAAACCCAAATGCCAACTCAGGTTACTATATCCACCAAAACTCTCAATCACCATAGATGGAGAAAACAAGATATTCCAAGACAACAGCAAATTTACACAATATCTGTCTACAAATCTAGCCCTACAAAGGATGATACATGGAAAAATACAACACAAGAAAGGAAACTACACCCAAGGAAGAGAAAAAAAAATCATGCAAGGAATCCAAAAGAAGAAGAGCACACAAACATAAATCTACCTCTAACAACAAAAATAACAGGAACAACATTCACTATTCCATAATTTCTCTTAATATCAATTGACTCAATTTCCCAATAAAAGACATAGACTATCAGACTGGATACGTTAACAGGATCCAGCATTTTGCTGCATACAGGAAACTTATCTCAGAGACAAAGATAGACACTACAGAGTAAAAGACTGGGAAAAAAAACTTCCAAGCAAATGGTCCCATGAAACAAGCTGGAGTAGCTATTCTAATATCAAATAAAATTGATTTTAACTAAAACATATCAAAAAGATAAGGAAGGACACTTTTTACTCACCACAGGAAAAATCTATCAAAATGAACTCTCAATCTTGAAGAGCTATGCTCTAAATGCAAGGGCACCCACATTTATAAAAGAAATCCTACTAAAGTTCAAGGCATATATTACACCAAACACAATAATAGTGGGAGACTTCAACACCCCAATCTCATCAATGGACAGATCATGGAGGCAGAAACTGAACAGAGAATCAGCGAAACTAGCAGAGGTTATGAGCCAACTGAAGGTCATTCACTTACTTTCCCCTGGGTGTCCATTTTCCTTGGGAAGCTTGCTTTGGAAGTATCTTTCTGACTCTGGCCTTTCACCTCTACCCAGAATGCTCTGTGTCCTGTCCTGAGGACTCTGGATAAATAACATTCCTGCTGGCTGGTTCTTCAATAGCAGCCCTGACTGACCTGTGTTGTGACATTTGTACTGTCATAGTTCATCTACAAACCCATCACTCCCAGCTGCCACCAAGATTTTTTTAAATTAGCTTCTTGAAAACTTAATAGACAACATCCATTAATTGTGTAAGGCTGAGTTACAAGTAATTACTAAGCAAAGGACATTTCAATTGTTCTGGAACTTCCCTCCCAGCCATTCTTCTGTTGTACACCCTGATAGTAATCTCCTGGCACAGTTGTGGTTTTGCTATGTATTTTGCTTTCCTATCAAATATTTAATTTTGTTTTTAAATCAGTGTGTGAATAGACTCAGTATATATACTTCCATGTGTCTGTCCCCCACCCATTAGCTCTGTTTGTTCAACCTTCACAGTGCCTTCATTTGTAGTTTATTTTCTTATCGTTGAACATTTCTGTATAAGCCCACCATAATTCATACATCCCCTTCCTATCTGGTTCTTTCCTTTCTAATCATGGTGAATCATTGGCTGCGTAAAAACCCTCTCCATGCGCCCTGCTGCACACATGCTCCGGTTTGCTTGGGGACATTCAGGACCAACACAGCAGCACACACTAGCAAGGCAACACTGACTGCTGGACACTGAAACACTTTTGCTCAGGATGCTAAAAAGCCACTGGCTCAAAGCTGCCAGAGTTGCTTTTGCTCTGCTGCAGTCAGGGAGCCCTTTAGTCACTGTTGGGAGCAACGCCCACTGTCCCTTGGATGTGGCTGACAAACAGTCCCAGTGGCTCTGGGTCTCACAGTGTCTTCCAAGGACAGGAGTGCTGCAGCCCTTGAGGAGTAGTGCTTAGGGCCTATCTGAGCTCCGTGAGGTCTGACCACTGGTGTCATGGGCCAGAGCTCTCCAGAGTCACACATGATGGCTGTTTAAGAAAAAGAATGTCCCCAAATGGTTGTCAACTCATGACATTTTTAACATTGTATCTTATCTTAAGTTTACAAACTTAGACCAGTGTAAAAAAATCATGTTTCCTCTCACAGAGACTGAACCACCAACCAAAGAGCATACATGGGACAGACCTAGGCCCCCTACACACATGTAACTGATATGTAGCTTGGTCTTCATGTGGGACCCTTAGCAAGTGGAGCAGGGCCTGTCCCTGACTCTGTTGTCCGCCCCTGGGTCCTTTTTCCCTAACTGGACTGCCATGTCTATTTACCCTCAATAGGAGAAGATTCACCTAGTCTTTCTGCAACTTGATATGCCTAAGCAAGCGGGTTGATGTTCATGGGAGCTTCTTTCTGAAGAGAAAGAGAGGTGAAGGGTAGTTGAGGGGAGAGGGAGGGCCTGGGAGGTGAGGAGGGAGGGGAGGTTTCAACTGGGATGTAAAGTAAATAAATAAATTAATAAAAAATCACTTGCTATACTTTTCCGACTATTGTATAAAATGAACCGTACACAGTCAATGTTTTATAACATTCTTCTAAAACATATTATCCAAAAAAAAAATGATGCATCCATTCTCCTAGACGGTGTGTAGAGGGTTTGCTGTCTCCCAAGTTCCTTGTGCTGTATCCTGCTTTAAAGTTCTTCCCCAGAGTTGAAGTGTGTGGAGGTATAAAGGACACTTCATCTCAGTCAGGAGCTCATCTCCTTAAGCATGTCTTCAGGAAATTCAGCATTTCCAAGGGATGGTCCAGAGGTCAATTGACCTAAACTGCAACATTTTTTACTTAAAAAATTACTTATTGTGTGTATTACACATGTATGTCCATTCATGTACCATGATGAATAAGTGGCATTCATAGAACATACATTGATGGATTTTCATCTATTGTGCCACCTCCTAGTCCCTGGGATGAAGCCTCCTTGATCATGGTGAATGATGTCTTTGATATTTTCTTGGATTTGGTTTGGAAAAATTTGACTGAGTGTTTTTGCATCAGTGTATATAAGGAATATTGGTGTGAAATACTCTTTTTTTGTTAAGACTCTGTGTGGTTTAGGTATTAGGGTGACTGTGGCCTCATAGAATGAGTTTGGCAACATTCCTTCTGTTTCTATTTTGTGGAATAGTTTGAGGAGTATTGGTGTCTTAGTTAGGGTTCTACTACTGTGAACAGAAACCATGACCAGGGCAAGTCTTATAAAGACAGCATTTAATTCGGGCTGGCTTACAGGTTCAGAGGTTCCATTCATTATCATCAAGGTGGGAGCATGGCAGGCAGACATAGTGAAGCAGGAGCTGTGGGTTGTAAATCGTTATCTGAAGGCTGCCAGAAGACTGGTTTCTAGGCAACTAGAATGATAGTCTTAAAGTCCACAATGACATACTTCCTCTAACAAGGCCACACCTCCTCCAACAAAGCCATACCTCCTTTGAAAATCTGGTAGAATTCTGTGCTAAAACCTTGTGCACTAACTGGATAAGATAAGGGTGGTCTTCTTACTGACTTTTCTGATTTTTATTATATGGTGGTGCTATAGGCTCTTGCCTTATTTCTTCTGTCTGTATCTTAGTATCTTTTTAAATTTTATTTCAATTTTTTCCCTAATTTTTCTTCTAAGGTTAGTCTCTATTTTTCATATTTCTCTTTTTGTTGTATCTCAAATATTATCTCAATATTATTGAGAGAATGGAGCAGGGAACAGACTGGGGGAAGAAACCTGGAAAGAGGTAGAAGTAGAGAAGGACAGAAGAGGTAAGAGAGAGGAAGAGAGCAGGGGGAGGAAACCAGCTGAGACCTGGGGAAGAGAGAGGGGGAGAGAGAGAGAGAGAGAGAGAGAGAGAGAGAGAGAGAGAGAGAGAGAGAGAGAGAGAGAGAGAAAGCCATTGAAGTATTCTAGGTGAGACTTCCCTGTCATTCCAGGAAGCTGGCTTCCTGGTCCAATGGGTCTTAAAGCCTTTCTATTTCCCCTTCTGCATTGTTCCCCGAGTCTTAGGTGCAGGAACTGTGCTGTAGATGTGTCTGCTGAAGCTGGGCTCTCTTTATTCGGTTGATTTCTGCATTATGACCTGGTGTGGTTTTCTGTAATGCTCTCTTTTAACCACAAAGAGAAGATTCTTTGATGAAGGGTGGAAAGGGTGATGTATCTGTGGATGTAAGGGTGGCATTCAGCTGGTTGTGGTTATATATATGTGTGTGTGTGTGTGTGTGTGTGTGTGTGTGTGTGTGTGTGTGTGAATATATATATGAACAATAATAATAATAAAAAGAGGCCATTAATGAAGAGAGCCTGAGAGGTAGGCATTGGAGGGGTTAAAGGGAAGACAGGGAAGTGGGGGAACTATATTCTAGCTAAAAAATTTAAGAGTAAGTCATCTCTTATTTTCTTTGAAGCATAGTTGTTGGTTTGTACTGACAACTTTGGAGTTCAATGCGGGACTTTAGAAACTGTAGCAGTTATAGCAGGGGTGAGGAGATGCTGTGTCTCTCCCTGTGGATCTCAGATCACTGAGACAATCAACCCCCAAGGAACTGGACTTTCTCTAGGAGTCTCCTGTGGGGAAGGGAAAGGCTGGGGCTTCGGGGAAGTCAGAGAGGGAGACTGTCTTTTCAGAAAGAGGTTTCATACAGTGATGAAGACTTGAGTCAGGAGTCGGTGATGGGTGGAACAGTACCAGGGCTGCTTGGTTCTGCAGAGCTCCTTCTCCCAGTCGGTTCTCCTGTGCTGCCTTCTCATGTAGACACCGCTGAGCCTTTCTTGGTTCTGGGTTTCTCCTTGCTTTAGTTCACAGCTTACTGGTTTATTCTTTACTGTGAATAACTTTGAATATCCTGTAGTTTGAGAACCTCTGTTAGAGACCACCCTCTTTTCTTTCTAGAAATAGTTTATTTTCCTCCTCCTACTCTACCACTATCTAAAATTGCCTTTTTAATTTTTTAAATTTTTTATAGTTTATTTTATTTATTTATATTTATTTTGGATACATTTTAAGGTTGTAATTTAGTATTTGTGGGTACATGTACATACACATATATATATGTAACAATAATATAGGAAAAGAGGCTATTAATTTGAGGGGATAGGAGAGAGACTAGGAGGGGTTGTAGGGAGGAAAGGGGGATGTGATACAGTTCTATTTTAATTAAAATATATTCTTTTTTTTTGAGCTTCACACAGTCTGTGAATTGTTTCTGGGGTGTTCAGAGCTTTCTTGGGTTAGTATTCCATTATCAGTGACTGCATGTTATGTCTGTTCTTTTGTGACTGGGTTATCTCACTCAGGATGATATCTAAAATTGCCTTTTAAAAAACAAAACCAAACAAAATTCCTTTGTGTTACAAACTTGTTTTTTTTTTTTTTTTAAAGAGTATAGAATTTCTATGAATTCCCGATTATACAACACTGAAGTGTAGGGTTTTTTGGTTTTGTTTTTCAGATGGTGTTGGGGTAACCTTTCTTCACACTGTGTGAAAGTGTGTCCCTTACATTTTCAAGTGTTGATTTTGTATTGGCGGAGAACTGAGTGCTGGCCGAGATGTTGGTATTGTGATTTCTGTGGCCTATCTTCAGGCTTTCTCACCAGTCTGAAGGCAATTGAGAATTGTATTAGAGGTTGTCTCCATCCTGATTGGCTGTAATAAGGATTTGAAGATCAATAGCTGGACGAGGAAGTCGGTGGTGTGGGGTGCAGAACTTCTGGGCAGAGGAGGTCACATGGAGGAGAAAGGAGACTCAGGAAACAAATAACGGACGGCAGTAAAGATTTTTTTCTTACAACTTTATTATTTTTATTAAAAGAGATACATGTACAGATTTTTAAAAGCATTTGGCGTAAAACTATATGAATATATATTTTTAGTCAGTACTTGATTTTTTTAAAGGTTTGATAGTATGCATTGAAATCTTACTAGTTACCATAAGCATAAAGTACATGTAAAACAAAACATAACATGGAAATAGTCAAAGTTTTCTTGGTGTGTAAAGATTAAACATAATGTTTTTTAAATACCAAAAATTGCCACAAGGCTATCTTCTTAGCTCTTGAGTTATTTATGATTTAAGGTCTAGGTGTACCCCACTCTGAGAGGGTGCTATACACTTGTTTTTTTTTTTTTTTTTTTTCTAAGAAGGACCAAGTAGAGAAGTTTATAGATAGTTATGCAGTGGAGCTGTTGGCTAGATAGTCAGGTTAAGTTAGATGAGCTGGCTGGGGAGACTGCCCACACAAACGTCCTAAGTTTTAAACCATAGCAGGAGGGAACCGAACAGCAGGCAGACGAGTGAGGCCTGCTGGTGGGTCTAAGAAAGTCCAGCTCTATTATAGTACAATAAATGGCCAGTTTTCCTGAGGAGGTTGTTAGGGGGAGGCCCAAGGATGTGTGAAGGCTCATGGAGCAAAGGAAATCTTTCTGATCATCTTTGATGAAACATAGGAAAGGATGACCGGCTGCCAAGCATCTTACATCTTTGGTAAAATCCAGATAACCTTGAGACAGAGTTGAGAGACACTCTCAGGGTGAAGCCAAGGAAAATACTCCAACAGACAATACAAAAATGGATTTCCAAGCCCAGACATCATCAGTTAACCTATGCAGTCCTCGAGGGAGGAGACCTTACCACCCAAATGAGAAACACAACAGAAGGAAAGAGAAAAATGTTTCAGGGAGAAACTGCTAGCTGGTGTTTCCACTGCAAGCTAAATATCCTCAACCTTCCTATATTTGGGGAGGGGATGGAAACATTTAACTACAGTTCCACAGAGAACTGAAACTCTTGAAAGAAGGCACATCTGACTTTAAGACGATAAAGGCTGCCTGCTCTGTCTTGTTTTAGCCCACAATTTTCTGAAAGACGTAATGAATTACTCCATGTTTTTGCATTTGCTAAGACTTGTTTTGTGGCTAAAAATGTAAGTATTTTAAATAAATTCTTTGGGCTGTTGAAAACTGTGCTTTTCTGCAGCTGCTGGAAGGGATATTCTGTGAAGTCTAACGTCTCTATGGTGCAGTTTGACTTGTCTATGGTGACATTTCATTGCTTATTTTTTGTGTCTGGATGATCTAATTGTTTATTTGCATAGGTTATTGAAATTACCCACTATTATCGTATTGAATCCATTCCTCTGTGTCAATTTGTAGGGGCAGTACGGATGTTAAAGTCTTGTTCCCCAATTGGTTTTTAATCTGTCAGTAATAAAAGCCATGGGCCAATTGCTGGGCAGAAGGGATAGGCGGGACTTCCAGGTCCCGGGAGGCAAGCAGAGAGACGCAAAGGAGGAGAGTTGAGTTGCATAGGCCTCTGATGGAGAAAAGTCGACCAGTCATGTGAGATCTCCGAACGGAGTGGCTACCCAGGCCGCTCCTCCAGGCGGGTGGTCAAGGGAGTTAGTTTAGGGCAGGTGTGAGGTGTAGAGTTAAGAGTATTGATAAGAGCACGCTTTTCCAGGTGGGAGATAGTAGTGCCCAGCGATTGTGCTAAGAAGGCAAGTCAAAAAGGAACAACTGTATGAGAGGGCAGGCATGACCAGGCGCGTCTAAGGGAAGCCGGGTGGGGGCTAGTAGTGTGGCCCTTTCCCTGAACTAAGGCCGGGTATCGCAAAGCTACATGCAACATCCATTAGTGTTTCTTTTATGGAACTGAATGCGTGTGTGTATTACTTTTTTCATTGTTGTGACAAAATTTTTTTTTTTAAAAAGAAGATCTTATTGTGGCTCCTGGTCTGAGGGTCTAAAGTTATTCAAGGGGGTCATGTCAGTGGGAACGTGAGGTCACATTGCATTCATAATCAGGAAGCAGTGACAGATCCCACTCTACAGCACACTTTCCCCTTTTTGTGTTTGACTCAGTGAAGCAGAAGAACAGGGTCAAGATGAGAAGGACCTGTGCAAATCCTTACAAAAAAAGTGGTATATGGGGAAGAAAGACAGCAAAGCAGAAAGCTGGAGCTTCCCCTGCCCCCACGTACTGTCCTAGAGATTGACTACAGCCATCAGAAGAAGCACAGGGTTACTCCAGAGTGTGTGCAGGTGACCTATGGCTCATTACAACACTAAAACATCACTGAAAGGATTTAAGATGTTAGGAGACATGGAATGCATGAAGTACAGTGAGCATATGAAAATCATACAGGAAAAGGGGGCTTAAGAACTTATCAGCCACACCAGACTGAGGCAAGGAGACACTCCTTCATCCTGATCCTATAATGACGTAACACCTAGCACTAAGAAAAAGGTAGCACCCACTGACCCCTCAGGATGTGCATCAAGAGACTGTCAGGCATGTGATTGATAACTTAGTCTCTCTTGTTGACATGCGGTGCTCAAACTGCCATCTGCTCATCTGCCTGCTCACCTGTCTAGATCTGTGTCCTGGAGGGTTTTATGTGAACTTGACACAAGCTGGAGTCATCAGAGAGGAAGGAGCCTCAGTTGAGGAAATGCCTCCATGAGATCCAGATGTAAGGCATTTTCCCAGTTAGTGATCAATGGGAAGGGTCCAGCCCATGGTGCATAGTTCCAGCCCTGGGCTTGTGGTCCTGGCTTCTATAAGGAAGCAAGCCATAGGAAGAAAGCCAGTAAGCAGCATCCCTCCATGGACTCTGTATCAGCTTCTGCCTCCAGGATCTTTTCCTGCTTGAGTTCCTGTCCTGACTTTCTTTGATGATGAACAGCAATGTGGAAGTGTAAGCTGAATAAACCCTTCCCTTCTCAACTTGCTTTGTGGTCATGTTGTTTTGTTGCAGTGATAGAAACCTTAAGTAAATAATATGCTACCCATCAACCCACCCTAGTCCTGCCCTGTTGTCTTTGTTCTGGTCCCAATCCTGACCTCGAAGCCTGACACTACAATGGTCTCAGAAGACCCTCTAACACATTGGTTCTCAACCTGTGGGTCATGACCCCATTGAATGTCAAATGGCTTTTCCACAGGAGTCACTTAAGACCACTAGAAAACATAGATATTTACATTATGATTCATAACATTCACAAGATTACATTTATGAAGTAGCAGAGAAAATACTTTCGTGGTTTGTTATCAATGCAGATTTTGTTCTACTAGTTTCCCTATTTCTCTGGACCTCTAAAACCTCTTGATGTCCGATGTGACCCCTTAATCATGAGAAGCATTCTATAACCTACATAGATCATACATAGAAATATTTGCTGTGTGTTGTATAATATGTGATCTGAGAATCAATATTAGTAACTAAAATCAAATTAAGCAGTCTGTGCTCACCTCTGTCAGGACTATCAAGAAAAGCTGACATAGTTGACAAATTGTGAGTTTATTGTTATTCAGTAAACGCTGAGCTGGAGAAAGACACAAATGTGTTCATCTACATTGCTGACACAGGCATCTGGAATGGTGGAGTGCGTCCTCTAAGTAGGCTACGCAAAACAGAACACAGCTAAAGTGGGCCTGTAAATATGGGGACATCATCTCATCAGTAATCAATTCTTGCTCCCCCCCTTGATTGTTAGCCTGATCTACGAGCAGGAGTTTGGAGATAGTTTAATTTCTTAAAATTGTGTGTTGTGTTTTTCCTTCTGATCGCCATAGTTTGCAGTGTAATCTTCAAGGAGGTAAAGCGAGCACTGCTGATATGCCGGTGTGAGGCCACCATCAGGGTCTCATAGAGAGGACGCAGCGGATACTGAAACACAAGAGGAAACGCTGATGTGACTAACGGAGGCAGCACAAAGCCATCACAACGGTTACACATAGCTGAGGAGAGAGACTGTCTCCCCCTTTTCTGCTTCTCAGCTCCAGTCTCTCACTGCCTCTCTGTGGACACTGAAAATACCTGCAATCAAGGCCAGCACAGAACTGTCAATCATGAGGCCTGAATGGAGCTACAAGAACCAAGGAGGACGGCAGCAGACAGCCCCGAGCAATGGTCCCTCTGTTATGGGGACATTTTACCCCATGACCTCTTACCGCCCCTCGGTTGACCCCTCTATAGTCTGGTGGGAGCAAGAGTAGTAATTCCATAACGTTGTTTTCTCTTTTCTAATTGTGAAAGGCCATGTGAAGACAGCCACTGGGTTGCAATTTGAATAGAAATGCCAACCATTTTGCTGTTTCTCTCCGGCACCTGTGGTGCTGTGCTCTTGGTCACCACCAAATTATAGTCACCAGTCAGAGTGATGGATGCCGTGCTGTTCTCAAGCACGCATGGGAGGAGAGTTTGCACGTTAGTTTACTTTTCTATTTACTTGTCCTTTAAAGCAAAAACTTATTCCTGACTGGTGCCTACATTTGATGTATTACAGTTGAGGCTGGTGTTAGAAATCAAAATGTGATACTCAAAGATTCATCAGACAAGTTAACTACCATTTACTGTCACAAGTTGTCATGAGGGTAATGGAAAGTTATATGGAAACATAGGGGACTTTTCATAAAAGTTTGACTGTATGACACTACACCCAAGAACATCTTGTACACACACACACACACACACACCATTCACACAAATACTTGCCATTTTCCATCTCGCAACAATTTGAATCCTTCGTTGACTTTTGGAAAAGGCAGCCTATGGGTTATCAGAGGATCTATGTTGATTTTTTTTTGTATGTAGTCAGTTACTAGTTTAGGGATGTTATCTCTGGTTTTATACCCTGTGAAAGGAAAGGACACAATTAATAGGATGTGAAATGTATCAAAGCTGACTGAAGACTCCGGTGATTAATTATTATAATTAATAATTTGCAATAAATTTGATAATTTGTAAAGATACTGAAGTGTTCATGGATGTAGTAAATCATTCATTCCCCTATTTGTCCTTTACCCAAGTGTCAAAGCAGTTTGTTCCATAGAAGAATCCAGTCGCTGACAGAATTGTGGTTGCCAGGGCTGTAGGGGAGCCCTCCCATCTGATGCTCTCATGACTGTAACCCACGTTCCTAACCCATGTTCCCTTCTTTGTATTCAGGGCACTAACCGTTTCCTACAACACCGCTAGCTGATTGCTCCGGGTTGCCAGTCTCATTTCATTCAAGATTCTGAGATTAACTCAGATCAAATCAGCTGGAAGTTGAGCATTGCAGGAAATAGTGTCCTGAAAACAACAGAGAACGGTGGGCCGGTAGCTGTGATCATGACTGCTCTGAGTCAGTTACTTCTGTTCTCTTCTCTTACAGAGAGAAAGAAAACCCAGCAGAGACTCATCTGAGATCATACACCCAATGACCTAAGGCCCTCCCAGAAGACCCACCTCCTAAATGGCCACAGAACCTATCAGTAGCACCATCCTGGGGGAACCTTTAACTTACATACCCGAGGGACATTAAGTATCCATACCACAGAAACAATACAACATCTGACTGTTGCATAACTGGTTGGTATGCAGGTTTTTCACTAGCCTAGAAACCTGTTAGCATAAAACTCGAAAAAGAAGTTGATGTCTGTTACAGCATTTTTCATCTATAATGAAGTGATTCTTTTTTCCATAACATTTTGTTGATTATTTGGGAGTTTAATAATTCTTTTTAAGGGACTAGGTTTATTAGTTTTATGCACTGGTAACTGAGAACCAACCATGAGTATCTGTCAAACCTCTCCAGCATGCCATGACACGTGCACATAGACACTTGGTGTCATAAATAACATCAGGAAAAACACACATCACAGCAAGAAGGCTTGGAAATAAGGGGTTTGTAGATTTCAACATTGGGGTTACAGTAGCTGGTAAGAATAAAGGCACAGAAATGGAGTCTGGAAATATGGCAGCCAGGCACAAAGCCAGTAAACCCAGATACGTGGAGACAACATACTTACTCTTCCAGCGCTTGTGTGGGATTCTGGGGTTCTCTTAAAAACACGAGAGAGCCTCTAAGATAGCATAGTGCCAGGCATGAAAGAAAGTATAAAACTTGAAGAATGCCAGTCTCATGAGAAGAAGGCAGCAGAGACTCTTGTCTGGGGACAGGCAATGGCCCAGTGATGGTCTGGCAGGCAATTCTTCCCCTGGTGTTTACTCCCCAGCTTCTAGCTTGCTGAGTGGGTACTGCTCTTGCTGCAGACAGTGTAAATCTTTGTGCTGGACCAGAAGGCTGTACTTGATATTCCTCAGCAGCCACAGGCATGGCTCTGAATCCTATGGTACACACTTGAGGTCATCTTGGCTATACAAGTGCCATATTTTTCTATTTGATGTGAGTTTCAGTTTATTTTTCCTGTTGCTCTGATAAAAATATCCTGACTTGGGCAGGGAGACGGCTCAGTGCTTAAGAGTACTGTGACTTTTTCAAAGGGCCTGGGACCAATTCCCAGCACGCACATGGCCATTCCCGCTTATCTGTAACTTGAGATGTAGAGGCTCCGAGGCCCCCTTAAATTTAATCTTTGAGAGCACCAAGCATGTAAATGATGCATATACAGACATGCAACAAAACACTCACACATAAAAGAACAAAAAATACTTTGACAAAATCAAAACAAACATCTTTTTCTTATAAATTAACCACCACAGGTATTTTTTTTTAACCTCAACAGAAAATGGACCAAGATAGATGGTTAGATGCAAAGAGGTACATAGCTGTTATCTGCACTCGTTAATCTTCACATGGCTTAGTTTGGGGAGTTTGACTCAGATAAGTTTTGAAAGATGAAATTTTTATAGTGGAAGACTATGGAAACATTCTCTTTGTTATGTGGTCAATTGGGTAATAATCCCACTTTATATTCAATTTACACAAGCCATGTCAAGGAAAAATGAAGAGGGTCCCGGTTATTCAAGCCAGCAAACAAGCACATGCTGCCACCAAAGCAAATCCAAACCGCTTTGGTTATCTTTGGCAGTCTCAGGCCTCCTTTTTATTGGGTTGTGGGCTATCAAAACCAGTGCCTCAGCTGATGGCTTATTTTTAGCTTATATGTTAAATACTTTAAATGTGTATATTTTTCATTTAGTTCTCACTCTATGATATAAGAAAAGCTACTGCCTATCCAGGACTGGTGTTAAGAGTTTGAATGACTTGCTTAAGAGTAATGCCCATTGAGAACTCTGTCAGCCAAAAGCCAAGTTTTTCA
Organism: Micromys minutus; assembly: GCF_963924665.1. Classification (NCBI taxonomy): domain Eukaryota; kingdom Metazoa; phylum Chordata; class Mammalia; order Rodentia; family Muridae; genus Micromys; species Micromys minutus. Next base: position 69,554,109 of record NC_137973.1, on the reverse strand, counting down.
ATTGCAGACCTTAGATTCACAGTCATCACTAATCACCAATGGCCAGTCATCAATCATCAGTCTTGCTTGAGCATTCTGGTATAAAATAATATGAACTGTACTATCTAATAATAAGGCAATGCTAGTCATATGTGGTTGCTTGCATTATTTGTTTACTTTATAGGCAAGGTTTCAGTATGTTGCCCTGGCTACCCTGAAACTCACTATGCAGATTAGGATAGCATTGAACTCACAAAAATCTACTTCCCTTTGTCTTCCTAGCACTCGGAATAAGGCATGTGCTACTGCATCCACCACAGCTCTTTGAATTTAAATAAAGTAAAATTAAGCATAACTGACTCATCAGCCTTCTGGTCTCACTAGCCATATTCTGAGTGACCAGTAGACACATGTAACCACAAGTCACAGCATTAGAACATCTCGGGGAGCACTAACATGTGCAGGTTCCCCGAGACATGTTAGTCATGGAGCATGTGGCGTATATGACCAGTGATGGAATAGAATCTGGAGGTATTTAGAGAAGAGAGCATGAATTGTGACCAGCATTTGTAATGATCTGTTTTGTTTTTAAAATAGGTTGAGCATTAAGGTAAGAATGCAGGAATCAAATCAGTGACGTATTTCTTTCTATGGGGGAGTGGTCCATACATCACCCATGGCTTGTCACCCAGTACAGAAAGTCAGCGTCCCAGTGGACATATTCTATATCTTATCAGTGATAGACTAGTACTCTGTGTCTACAGGGAACATACTACTTTTGGGAAGATAGACTTATCCTTTTTTGGAAGTTGGAATAGGGTCTTTATGTGTATACCAGACCGCTTGACCTCACTGTGCAGTCTAGGCTTGGCTTGACTGTGTGGCAGACTTCCTACATCTGCATCCTGAGTGCGTGATTGCAGGCATGAGACTCCATGCCTGCCTCACCTTATCCTTCTTGATACACTGTCTTGCCTTCTATTTCTTCCCATCTTCCTTCCTTGTATCCTTCCAAAGGGCATGCAGGGGGGTTTAGGGTTCTGGAAAGAGAGAGGAAACTGAAAGGCCTACCTCCCAAAACAGAAGATTTTAGGGTTCTCCCTGGGAGAAGCACCAATGGGTCAAAAGAGAGCTGGGAACCGGAGGGAGCTACTCCCATGATTACACACACTCCATAGCTCCTATTACATGACATCAAAGCCGCGACCTAAACGCAGAAACAGAAGGGTTAATGTCTTGGTAGCATGTAAATGTATGTTTAACTTGTAATCAGCCTGCTGGAAGTGAAGATGTTCTAAAGAGGCCCTTTCACCACTCCATCGGACAGGCAGACTACTGAAACAAGTAACCACAAAGAGATGGGTGTTCTCTCATAAATCTCCTGCTAAGAGAAGAAAAGGGCATCACCCAGAGCGAGGACTTGTCTCCTGGAAAAAGATTTCACACAGATCTAACAGCTTGTTAGATTTCCTTACAGGATGAGACTGAAGCCCAGACAAGGATAGGCCAAGGATAGGTGAGATCATACCTTGACCAGGACTGCTTAGATGTGTGTATCTGTTTAAACCTTGCTCTCACTTCAGGACCTAGAAGATGGCTTTGGGGTCCTTTTGTCCCTTTTTCCAATGTGGCCACATGGAATAAATCTCCGTGTTCTGTTTTCTACTTTTAATTTGGCCTTTTAATTGGTGTATCAAGAATGGGTAGCCAGGCGTGACTGGGTGCATATAGTTTGTGTCCCACAAGTTGATAACAATGCTAAGGTGTGCTTTCAGGGGGATGTGGAAGACATTCTATGATCTAACAACACGGAGTATGTTTACTATGATACCTTGAATAAGCTGTTTAAATCCACTATGATTAATATCTTCAATCATTAAAATAAAGATAGTGTTATTAGTTATCTAGAAGGGTGATCTAAAAATGGGATAGAATCAACTAATAATAGCTCAGAGCAATGCAAGGTATCTCAATGTGCTCAAAAACGCTAGGTAGAAATTTATAATTTTACATTAGGACTAGGAGGTGTACAACTGTATCCTCTCAAATAAAACAAATGACAGGAAATTTCTTTCTTTCTGAAGTTAATGTGTTAATGTGTTGTGCCCCCACTGTGCCCAAGACACATACCATGGTATCAACCAGTCCGATGGCCTCAAAGGCAAAGTCAACACCGACACCTGTCATCTCCTTCACCACCTCCTGGACAGGTTTCTCCAGCTTGTTGGGGTTGAGACAGTCGGTGACCCCCAAGGCTCTTGCCCGAGGAAACTTCTGCTCGTTGGTGTCAACCCCGATGATTCTACATGCACCAGAGGCTTTGCAAGCCATGACAATGGCAGATCCAATTCCCCCAAGTCCAAAAACCACACAGGAAGAGCCAGGGGTGACCTGTATTTTTAAAGGATAAGCCTTTGTTAGACTTTCAGTGGTAATCTTGTATTAGTAGGAGATAAAGAGAGGGAAAAAGCCCTTCAGTTTTGTCCCCAATGAAGGAGTCTTCTGGCTATACAGTTCCTCATTCACTATGTAGACACTCACTCGAAAGAACACAGAAGGACGGCGCTCTTACCTGAGCTGTGTTAAACACAGCACCAAAGCCTGTCGGCACCTCACAGCTTATGATGCAGACTGTATCCAGAGGAGCACCATCATCAATCTTTGCCACTGCAATCTCATCCACCACAGTATATTCCGTGAATGTGCTGGTTCCCTGAAGATGATAGATTTTCTTCCCTCTGCAGGTAAATCGGCTGGTTCCATCCAACATTAATCCCGTTGGAGAGAGAATACTGCTCCCCAGACACAGAGCAACAACAACAAAAGATATAAAAAGACATTGTCAGGGTTGAGTCAAACCCTGTATGAGGAAAGCAAAAGAAGTGTGAAGTCAAAGAAATTGAAACTGACTTTTCCTTCTTACAGAAGTTGCCCTTAGGATGGAGGCAATAGATGCATTCTCGACATTCTGGGAGAGGGAACATTAAGACTTTATCTCCTGAAGAAAAAGGATAAAGAAAGTTATGGGGAAAGTTATGGCAGACCTGAAATACAGTTAATCCTACTGGGAACTGGTTTTGGCAGATGTCATCAATTTGTCATAAGAAGAGTTGTATGTGGCATTGTACTGAAAGTTAATTGTTTCATCATGGGATTAAACTAATCAATTTTAATATAAATAGATCTGCAAGATAAAAAAATGAATTTGGGTATTTATATCTCATGACATTGAGGTTCAAAGGAAAGAGATAGCTACCTGTCTAAGTGACCTCAGAACTGGTGGAACATAAGACTTGTTTATTTGGCTCAATGTTCCAGGAGAAAAGTGAACAGGACCTTATTAGAATTTGATATTTATTGGAAGAGTGGGTTATGCACGAGCTAAGTTGAAATCAGCACTCACTATGAGGTGCTGTCTTATGGTAGAACTCAAGGAAAGGCAGCCTGTGCTCTTAATCCTATTTGGCATTAAGTAGCTAGTTTAGTCAAACAAGGTAATTGATCTTTTTCAGAGCATCTATTTCTTTATACATAATTGAGATCATTCTGTGCCCTGCCCAGAGTTCCTCCATAGAACTAGATTTTCAGACCGATTTCTCCCTTTACAAGTAGCTTTTGACTCCATTTTGAGAATGAAACATGATGACTCTGCTCCTAAGCGAGCTCAGGAAGAACACCATCTGGTCGACCTCACACCTCCCAAAGCCTCTATTTATTTGCATTTCCTTTGGTTTTCCAGCTTTGCCTCTTAGGTCCCTAGATATTCCTTGTTGCTGTAACCTACATATATATTCACCATTAGTCCATACTCTCAACACACGAACACATGCATTCACTGTGTGATGTGTAACGTGATCAGAGAGTTGAGGTCAGTAATTAGGATGTAAACCAACAACTCCTGTTTGCCTCAGCCAGTGCTTGATATCAAGGCAGTCAGCAATGTCTAGCAAGTTGCTGCCACGAAAACTGCTGTACCATGTGCATATATTGTTATTCCATACATTCTGACATTGTGGAAAGATACAAATATGTTCACCCATATCTCTGACATCGCATGCTCACAATGCACATAAAGGAAAACAGAAAATCTATGACAATGATAATTATATTACTATAATTATTGTTATGATTTTATTATGATAATTATTCTTGTTAGAATAATGATATTATCAAGTGTTTGAAACATGAAGATTTGGAGCATGGGGAAGATAAATATAAATTCTAGAAGGAGAAACTCTTACACATGATGCTATTCTGTTTGCACAATTAAAAAGACTAGGGTATTTGATGTGTGTGTGTGTGTGTGTGTGTGTGTGTGTGTGTGTGTGTGTGTAGAAAAGGCTTCTTAACCATACATATTCTATGTTTGATAATATTGTGAAACATTGTATATATTGTAATTCTTAGTTTGATTTAGGGAATGGCGTGAGGAGCACAGTCTTGTGTATGGTAGGCAAGTATCACACTACTGAACTCTGTCTTCAGTCCGGGCTCAGGCTGCTTATATCTTGTCCTATATCTTGTGTCTGGATGCAGCTTGAGGATTTTGTTAATACGTGATGAGTTTTAAAACTTGTTTTGGTTTTGAGGTTTTAGTCCTGGCTGTCCTAATACTCAGTATGTAGACCAGGCTGGCCTCTAACACTTAGAGAACTGCCTGCTTCTGTTTCCCAAGTGCTGGGATAAAAGGTGTGCACTTCCACACCTGGCTTAAATTCTGAGATCTTTATTTTACCTTGGGGGAAGAATCAGAGTGGAAATTAGGAGAGGAATTGGTACTATATTGTAAAGAATGGAATCTGCCTCTATATAGAGATAGGCCCTTGTCTGATCCTGTAAGAGCTAATACACAGGGCACCCAAAGGTAATGTGCTTTTTCTTTTCAGAATGCCTGAAACATAATGCCATCCCTACCAGCCAACTTATCCTGAGACTCAGAGTCCGCTCACCTTTCTGAGTGCAGCCTCGGAAGAGCTGACTGTCTGGTCTGTGTCTCTCAGAGGCTGGTCATAGCCTAAACATGCTCTCAACTTGATAATTTAACGCATTAGGTTTCCCTGCCCTTTGTTCTAAAGTACTCCTTCTGGACTTGTAGCTATCCTTTGACCGGAGACTCACCTCCATACTGCCTCAGCACAAGCAACATGGCTTTTGTTCCTTCTCTTCTCCACTCCTCCACTCCCTTCCAGATTGCCTGACCCGGGGTTTCCCCTTTAGGCTCCAATAAACTGTCTTTACACTTCTTTGTCCCCAAGTTTGCTTGTGATTGTTCTTGAACTCTTTCCATCAATAAAACTAGAACCATTAAGAGGGACCCTGGCTTCTCAGTTATCACATGACGGCTTTGTTGTGACTCCCCCTGATTTTTTGGAACATCATTCCCCTGCCTATTAATGTTTTAATTGGCAGAGAAGCTGAACCTATTCCTGTACCCCTAGGTGGCACCAGTGTCATGCCTCATTACCCACCTGGCTTTACAGTAGTTACACATTGTCCAATACTCTCCACTACGCCAGCTCCCTCATGGCCCAGGATGATAGGAAATGGCATTGTCATTTTCCCTTCTAGGATATGGTTATCAGTGCCACAGATCCCAGAGGATATAATCTGAAAGATAATTAAGTAATCAGATATAAAATGCCTGGTGACAGAAGATCAAACTCATCGTGTTCTCACTCATTTACAGACCCTGGCATCAAATCTTTAGTTTTGCATATTTAACTTGGAGCACGTGTAGAGTCAGGTGTACAGGTCGGTTTTTACCAACTGAGTGCAACGAAGGTATAACAGGGAAGAGGACGTCTTAATTTAAAAGATGCTTTTTCAACAGATAGACTTGTATTAAAGGGTATTGTCTTAATTAATAATTGGGATGGGAGGGCTTTGTTCACTGTGGGTGGTGCAATCCTAGGCTATTGGTCCTGAGTTGTCTAAGAAAGCAGGATGACAAGCCATTAGTGGGCAGGTGAATAAGTACCTCTCCTCTACGGCCTCTGCTTCAGTTCCTGCCTTTAACTCCTGCCCCGATTTCCCTCAGTGATGCAGTGTGATCTGAAAGTGGTAAGATGGAATGAAGCCATTCCTTCCCAAATTGCCTTTGACTCTGGTGATATATCACAGCAATAGAAATCCTAACTCCCACACCAGGAAAGTTGAGAGGAGCCACTAGGGGGAGAGGGAAGACAGTAGAACACAGGTGGAAATGAAAGGGAGATAGTGAGAGGGGTGTTTAAGTGTAGAGGGAGACATGACAAAGGGGTGGAGTAGGGGCTGGGCCAAGAATAGCCAACTGTAAGGTTATTTTAAAAAGCCATAAGGAAACATACTATTTTATAAGCTTTCTAAAAGTGTGTGTTTGTGTGTGTGTCCTCCCAGAAGCCATGGGTTGCTAATTAAAAAGGTCTGGAACCCTTCCCTGGAGTCATTGGTCACAGGTGTCTTGGGGAACCCTCAAGCAATATAAGCTGTTGAGGTGGTTCTGAGTTGTTGATAAGATCCTATTACTGAAAAGACCAAGACATGGAAAAAATTAAGCTGGTACTGATTGGAATGCTTTCTCCCTGATGGCTTACTTTCACAGCACTTGAAGGCTGGGAGAGAAAAAGTCACCAGTGGTTTTACCTCTGAACTCTGCCAGCTGCAACACTGACCAGACTGGTAAGATGAGCCATGGTTGTAGTAGTGACATGATATAGGGGTAACCAACCACTTTCTGATTGTATTTATGGTCCTCTCCATAGGAAGGAAAACATACCTGGTACCACAAATCTGGCCAAAAACCCATGACTAAGAGCGCATAGGCTCCAGAGGTAAACCTGTTACTGTTGTTTTATTGCTAAATAGATATCCTATCAACCTGTCCTCAAAAGACATATATACTGACTTGTAGATTAGTGCAACCCTCACGCCTCTTTTCTGCTGTGGATGACACTTAATGAAGAAACTCACAGCTGGTCAAGGTGTGGATAGTATGTGTTGCATGCCTTTCTGTAAAAGGGACACCAGTGTCACACAGCTCCCAAAGGCTGGGGTGATATTGTGGAAGAGGGGTTGGGAAGATTGTGAGAATCCAGAGGTTGAGGAAGACCAGGGAGAAAGTGTCTCTGTATCAGGAGCAGTGTACTCACAGCAGCTGGTGGCTATGTGCACAAAGTCATTAACATTTCAGGAGGAGGGGCTCACAAGCCCTCGTGTCTAGCTGAGGAGCCACTGACGCTTGGTAGCTGCTCAGTTTTCTTTAAGGGTATGATCCTTGGAAGTCAACCATGCCCCAGTGGATAGCTCCACACCATGCCTAGATGAGCAGTATAAACTGACTCAGTGAAGTGTTAAAAAGAAAAGGATAGGATATAGGGAGAGAATGGGGACATGGGCAGTGAATCCACGAGGAGTTAAGGGAGGAGTGTGGAGGGTGAATATCACAAAAACATTGCGTGTCTATATTAAAAATACCTGGTTATAAAATGACTGAGTCTTTCAGAGAAAAACATGGTTCATCTTCAAGTCTAGAGGCAGAGTACACTCTAATGCTGGCTACGCATTTTCACATCTGTGATTTTATTGTACCCAAAGAACACAGCACTCAACTCCCTCTTGTCTTCATGGTTTTGCCCAGACTGCCCTAATGCGGCAAAAATCACCGAATTCTATGGAATGTGGTAAAGCAGACAATGAGGAGTTTAGAGTCTGTTTTGACACGTGACCTTGGGTAGTTGAGGGAAGCCTGGGTGATATTGTAGTAATCCCCCTGCCTCCCACAGAAAGCAGTCTCAACCCCAAGGCTGTTTGTACAAGCTGATGCTGCCTGCTGTTTCAGGATACAAAGTAGCAGGCAGAAGGGAAATGGAAAGACCTTTGAAGGAATCTTCAAAGGCTCTTCTACAGTACACAACTCTCTTGCATTTTCTTCCTGCCATCGTTTCCTTTCTCTAGCTGTTCCAATTTCAAAAGGTCAGTTAGTTTCCTCTAGGGTGGAGAGATTCCACAGCTGGATGGGGCTGGAGGCAAGTCAGATCAGTTCCAGATTGTATATTTCACTTGGAACATGTTGACAGCACCAAGTTTTATCTAGACATCCTATTTATTCTTATTTTATTTTTTCTGGCTAGCACACGTTGATCCTTGGAGCTTTCCACATTCTTTGTAAAACTGCTGTTCTCTTTTGGCAATCTGATTGCTTGCACTGATGTTCTTTTCCTTTATCCCTCTGGGCTCTTTGAGGGATAGGAAATATTTATCTGCTTTCTTGGTCTTTATTCAGGCCTTTGGTCCAAACAGCTGACCTAAAATCTCGTCTCTCTGGATATTTTTGTTTGTTTGCCACTCTCAAATACCCACTCTGGCTGGTTTTCAGGAAAACCAGCCTTGCCTCGTTCACAGCTTTAGGTTTCCTGAGATGCAGGTGATCTTAGCATGGACTATTGTTTCTTTGCTTGGTCCTCTGTGTTGAGATTACTGTACCTCATGCAGTTTCAAGACCACTCTTAATTGCTTATTACCAATGTCTCTGATAAGGGTTTGGTATGGTTTGCCCCTCTAGAGGTTCATATTCTAGATTCTTGGTCCCCAACATAACAAGTATTGACAGCTAGCAATTCTTTTAATTGATGGGGTCTAGTGCAATACCCTCATGAATGGCTTAATGTCTTTCTCAAGAGGTTAGCTGGAGAGGCTTGTTAAGATGGTTCATCAGTTAAGAATGTTTTCTGCTCTGGCAGAGGACCTGCATTTTGTTCTTAGCACCCAAGTTAGGAAGCTCACAACTGTCTATAATTCTAGCTTCAGTATATCAGATGTCCCTTTGTGTCCTCTAGGGGCACACAGTATACATAGATAAACAGACAGACAAACAGACAGACATGTGTGCATATGAACACACACATCTACATCCACACACACTTTAAAATGAAATACATCTTTTAAAAAGAGACTGCATTAAGTCTCACAGGAATGAATTAGTCTAGATTAGTTACCAAGAGAGTTAAATGCTCTCCTTCTGTAAGAGAACAGGAGCTCCTTACTGAAAGCTTGTTACAAATTAGCAGCACACTCTTGAACTTGAAAGTGTGAATTAAACAACCTCAAAATGCACAGCTATATTAGAGTAACTGAAATCGTTCTTTTTTTGGTTACTTCTCAAGATATGAGTTCTTCCACACTCTTTTCCAAACCAAGTTTGCCCTGTTAACAGAGCTGTGGAGTGCTGAGACCTCTAAATTGCCCCTTCCCACGGCTACAACATCTATGTAGTGTAGTAGAGTTGTGGTGAAGGCAAACTGCCCTGAAGTGGCATCTCTACCCCACGAGCACGGGAATGGGAGCACGGGTTCTTTCTATAAACTGGAATGTGTGCCTTTTACATATGAAGACCCCAGGCAGCTCCTAATATAATAGCATTTGGATGTGGAAGCATTGGGAGGTGGCCAGCCTCAGATGAAGCCATGAATTCAAAGCTTCAAGGTGAGGTTGCTGTTTTTATGAAGAGAGAGAGAGAGAGAGACCCAGAGCTTTCTCCCCCCACTTCTCTCTCAGTAAAAGGCACAGTAAGAAGATGAACATCTATGTAAGCCAGGATAAGAGCTTCCACCAGCAATGCTGGTACCCTCATCTGGGAGACTTCCAGACCCTGGAATTATGAGAAAATAAGTCTTGTTTAAAGCACATACATGATGGTTTTTTGTGATGGCTGCTGGAGCAGACTCACCCCTCACCTGGCCCTACAAACTTTTTCCAGCTAATGAGAATGGGAGAGGAAAGTGGCTGATTCATCCCTGGTACCATCTATCGGTCATACCGGGAGTGGAGCAACCCTCCGTGGACCAGTGAAGGAGAGTGAGTCCAGACCCCTTAGCCACTCCCACTGGGGAACAACATCTATCATTGTCGTAGGCTACTTTCTAGTGATGAAATGGAGTACCGCAGACTATGTCAGTTTCTTTGGCTCACAGCTGGAATCTGGTGAATCTGAGAGCACGGTGTCTTTCATCCAACAAGGGCCTCCCTGCTCTCACAATAGGTTAAACTGCAGGTGAATGTGTGACACGTTGGGTGGGTGCAGAATCACACTTTTATTAGGGGCCTATAAGTAATCTCTCCCTACAGTCACAGCTCGAATCCATGCATGAGGGTAATGGCCCTGTGATCAGTTTTCAGGGGCATTGTTGTAGGACCATTGTGTGCAGCTACACTTCAGCACCAGTTTGGAGGACACCTAGAATAGCCCAGGAACTGTGGGAGAAAGAGGCTTCAGAACCAATAATCGTGTTGACTTTCACAAATCTTGACTTATGTGTATGTGTGTACATGTATGCATAAGCTTTCCTGTGCATGTACTTACATGAGCTTGTGTGTATGTGTGTGTGTATGAGAGAGAGAGAGAGAGAGAGAGAGAGAGAGAGAGAGAGAGAGAGAGAGAGAGAAAGAGAGAGAGAGAGAGAGAGAGAGCTTCCTGTGTGAGTATGTGTTTATGGTATGTGTATGTGTGTGTGTATATATGTGCATGTGCATGTCCAAGAACTTGTGTGCACACACTCATACACATATCTTTCCTCATTTGCTTCTATTTTTGTTGTTGTTGTTTGAGATAAGATCTCCCACTGAAACAGAAGCTGATAACTTTGGCTGCCTGGTTACGGATGTATGCCTCGTGCTTGCATAATGAGTACTGTACCCACAGAACCAACTCCCTAGTCTAAAGAGAAATAGTCTTTTTAAACTGTTACTGACCACTTGGAATTTATATATATCAAGCTTGTGACATTTTAACAAAATGCAGCAACCCACTTGACTATTGATATGCTAATATCGTTCTGTTATGAATCATGGGAAGTCTTAACTCTAGTATAGACCACCGTTTATTTCCTAAATTATAAAATCATTGCAAATACACATATACACAATTTACTTAACGTTCCAGCATTTGTATTTACCTTAACTCGAACCTCACCAGCCTTTGGTGGATCAACTTCAACTTCCTCAATGGACAGGGGGGCATTAGTGGTCCAGGCAACAGCTGCCCGGCATGTGATGACCTACATGCACACACAAATGAGGTCATGAGCTGGCCTTTCTGCTAACGAGCTACTAACAGGAGAGGTGTGGAGTTAAATTCACATCAACTGTCCAGCCAACCATCCGGCTTATGTTCGTTTGAGGTGAAATAATCTACCTACTGGTTGGAGACAATTGCATGTATATTTTATGTCTATCTGGCTTCAATAAAATTGAAATAAAGTGTTATAATGGCAGATGAGTTCACATCTATACTTATATGTGTATGTATATTCAAGTGTGCACATATACAGGGGTGTGACACTCTCTTTTAGTTCCAAAGAGAATTCTTAGTTGGTTTCTCTATATTTAAAATGTCACAACGTATTAATGTTGGTTCATAAAATCCACTTCTGCTCTCTGAACTAAATTTCTGCCTTACAATTTCTATTATTAATTACTTCCTTGTAGAAGATTATAATCTGTCATGTGTAGAACATTGTTAGAGAACCTGAGCACCACCTTGGAAGTAAAACAAGAATCGCTATATCGATTTTATTTTTCTAACCAGAGTCTGTCCTAGTGAAATATGACCTAGATTATTTAGTTTGCCATTATAACTTACTTCCTCTGCCCCACAGCATTGATTCATTTCAGCTTGGAAATCTCTGTAAGTTCAGTTTTCTGTATTGATATTCATTCTTAGTACATAATTTGAATATACAAATTTAAGCATTATGTTTTATTTTTTTAACTTGTCAGGATTGACTACGTTGTCTGTTTCCTTATTGTTTCAACACAAAAATAGAAAGGAGGTGGGAACAAAGCCTTCCACCACCAAAAATTATGCAATTTTCCTAGTTTAGGAAAATCGTAAGGGTCAGCATATGTGGAGTGCAGAGGAGAAGCCTCACCCCTGGAAAAATGCCTGGGGGTTAATAGTACCTCCCCTTTAGGGCGATACTACTTCTACATTATTTCTTTAATTAATAACAGTTCTCATTTTATCATAACTTTGATAGAAATGCTCTAAAACTGACTTGCAAATTATAGGAGTTCTTCATCATGTAAAACATGTTCTCAACCCAGCCTTAACTAGTAAAGTACACATATATTACTAATTATGACCATTCAGTAGACTATATTCCAAGAGCAAACCCTAACTTACATTGCCAGATGTTTTCGTGGTGAGGCTGGCTTGTTCCATCTTTGCTTCTGGAAGGTTTAGACTGGAGAGTTCGTCTGTCTCTAGCCGTTACCTGCTGATCCAAGCATGGATACTTGCTTATACTCCAGGGTGCCTCAGCCGCTATGTACTAATTAGGGAGGGGAAGGGGAAGAGAGGAATGGAAAATCCAAAGACAGAAGGATAACGGGAGGAGCAAGAAAAGGTGAGGAGGAAAAATGGGTAAAGAGAAGCAAAAGTGGGAAGGAAGTGGGTGTTTTAGAAGAGGTGAAGGAAAACTTATTCTGCACCAAAACACCACTTCTAGGCTACATTTTCTCAATCATCCCTTTCTGGATGAGCCGACCAAACTTCCTAAAGATTTATAGGTTTAGCTTATTCCTATTTCAGATGCTCCGAGTTTGTGGATGGGCTGGAGGGGATTATGAGGAGGGATGTATTAAACTGTGAGAAAAGAGAAAAAGTTAGAAAGAAAAGTACCGACTGAAGAGTGTTCAGGTAGGAGCTGGCATACGAGGAGTGAAGTTAAACGGGTTGCGGTAGACCCTACCTGCCTCTACCTGCCGAGTGTGTACGGGAACGTCCTCCAAAGCTCTGCAGATTTAACACTTTGAAAGAAAAACAGGTCCAACATGAATACAAGCGCGGAAACAAGAACCATCAAAAACACACACATTACATTTTAAACTGCTAACAATCAAGGAGGGGCAACTCTTTTTGACAAATATTCCCTAGGGAAGAACAAATCATCCATCTACTTACCTCAGAAAGCGAATGCAGGGCAGACTAAAGTCACAACTGCACCGGAGCCCAACTCATCGAACCACTGAGCTTTTATTGGGGTTGCTAACAGGAGTTAACAAGGATGGCTCGAAATCGGCTGCATCAGCATCCGCAGGTTGCATCCCTGGAACGCTCAGCGTGGTTTGCATAGGTGCTCCACAGTCTCAGAGACCTCTCTGCACCTTGCTGCTCAGTCTCTCTCACAGTTGCTCCCTGCTCCCGCGACCCCTGGGGAAGGTCATGGAGAACCTTGTAGGCTTCATCTTTCCCAGACACAAAAGCTTCCTACATCCTGACTTAAGCCAGCTCCTCCTCTCCCTCCCGCAGTGTTACGGGTCACAGGAAGCTGCTGTACTTTAGAGACACATGACAATGCCTGCCATGAAGCCGGACCTTACTTTTGATTTTTGCGGCAGCTGCCGAATCCTTGTCGTCCCCACCCCTTTCATGTCCTCCATTTGATTCACCGTATAAATCTCGTGCAACCTCCATTAATGTTGCTGGCCAGGCTTCATCTTGAGCTTTCAAACGGCCAATGTCCCTTCTTGAGAATCTGTCTTACTCTCCTCAGCCAGTACCGTTTTGTCAGTAATGTTTTTCCTTCCCTCCTGGCACACGTGTGACATGACCCATCCACATTTGAATCAATTTAACGGGAAAATAAAAGCTAGTCTCTAAGAGTAGCAGGTGGCCATTGGTTCCCGGAAGCATGGGTTTCAGCAGTGATCAACACACCTGAAGTCTTGTCTTACTCTGCCGACGGCTCCTGAACTTCCATTCCGAACTGCCTTCTTTGAGCTGGTTTGCCACCGGAAGGCTAACCTATATTTGCAGCGAGGCTGCTTATGGTTGCATTTGCTGAGTCCCGTGAAGCCTCTTTTACTGATTCCAGAGGCAAGGAATGCAATTAAGTATGACCCCACAGATATGGTGCTTAACATAAGAAGAACTTGTTCCAAGGAGGCAGCTCAGTAGGACTCCTGATAGCCTCAGCAGGACAGCTGGTCACCAGAAACCGTGCCATGACTAGGGACTTGAAATGCTCAGTTTCACCTACTATCTTCTAGGGAGAGGAGAGGGTTGAAGAACCCGTTATGTTCCCAGCATGCTTATGTCATGGGAACTGTGGGTCTGGATACCTTGTAGGTTGGTGAGCACACCCAGGTTCTGGGAGGGGTGGGGTGCATGCTTTAATTAACAAGGTCAGAGTCCCCTGTTTCCAGGAGCTACTTGGACCTTGCCCTAAATCCTTCAGTTTATTTCCTATCTTTTAAACATCCTTTCTAATTAACCCGAAGCTGTTCTCTAAGTTCTGTGAGCTAGCACAGCAAAGTATTAGAACTGAGGAAAGGTCATTGAAACAGCTGACCACCCAATGTCAAGGGCATGAGGAACTTGGCCATCTACTGCCCTTGACTGGCATCTGACATGGGAGGCAGTCTCATGGAACTGAGCTGTGGGCTATGGGTTTAACTTTAGGTAGTTTGTGTCAGAATTGAATGAGATTGTAAGAGACCAAGGTGGAGTCTAGAAGGAGTTGGAGACTTGTCCAGTATAAAAACCTGACATGTTAAATGTGAGAAAATCCTATGCTGACAGGGATAACTATTTACAAAATACAAAGAACTAAAAATTAAATACTCAAATAATCAATACATAAATGAGCAGATGAATTATGAAAGAAAAGTTATTCAAATGACCACTAAATACATGAGTAAATGTCTATTATCTTCAATTGCCAAGGAATGTGAATCAAAATTTCAACAAGATTTCATCTTACCTCAGCCAGAGTGGCTCTCACCGAGAAGACCAGTCCCATGCTAACCGCAGCAAGGATGCTCTACAATTACACACTGTTGGTAGGAATGTAAATCAGTGTACTCACTATGGAAATCATTATGAAGGGGCTTAAAAAAAACTGGAACAAGAGCAGTCAAGTAATGTGACAATCCTGCTCCTGGATATATACTCAAGGGACTAGGAGTGTGGCCCACCCACGTTTACAGAGGCTCTGTGCACAGTACTCTGGATATGGAGTCAGCCAAGGTGCCCACCACAGATGGATGGACAGAGAAAGTGTGAAATCTATCCTCTACATTTGCTTTTGTCTGTCTGTCTGTCTGTCTGTCTGTCTGTCTCTCTGGCTGTTATTTTCTATCACAACCTATTTATCTAATATATATTTATCATCTGTTTATCTATCAAACTCATCTATACCTATTATCTCTTATATATCGTATTCCATTTATCTATTACATTATCCAATCTATCTACTGCTATCTATCTATCTATCAATCTATCTATAATCTATCTATCTCTCTATCTATCTACTATTATGGGATTAAGAAAAATGAAATTATGTCATTTGAAGGAAAATATATAGAATTGGAGATCATCACATTAAGTGAAATAATCTTATTATAGAATTTCGGCCAAAAGAAAGAATGTTAAAAGCATGTGAAGAGGAAGACAGCCAGTGGGAGTGAGAAGGAAGTCATGGAGGGTAATGGGAATGAATCATATCAAAATATGTCATATACATGTCACAGTGAAACCCATAATTATGTACAGTGAACAAACACTATTAAAAAGAAGCAACATGAGACTAAAGGGGTCTTAACTCAGTTTTTTTTTTTTTTTTTTTTTTTTTTTTTTTTTGTGCAGATTCGAGACCTCATTTCCCTAGATATTCTGTAGTTAACCCTTTTTTTCTGGTATAAAAAACATGTTTACTTGAAAGTCGAATTCTCACTTTGATATGGAAGGGAAAAAAAAGGCCAGGATAGCTAAAAACAAAAACAAACAAACAAAACCTTAAACAATAGCGGAACTGCTGGAGTTTTCACCATCCCTGCTTCAGGTTGTACCACAGAGCTAGAGAACAAAACCAGCGTGGTATTGGCATAAAAACAGGCACTTTGATTAGTGGAATTTAACTAAAGACCAAGAATAAATCTACATCCCTATAGATACCTGTATATATACATATATATACAGAAATACACACTGGAAGAAAGACAGCTTCTTCCACAAATGGTGCTGGTCAAATTGGATATCTGCGTGTATAAGAATGCAAATAGAATTATACCTAATACCCTTCACAAAGTTCAAGTATAAGTGAATCAAAGACCTCACCATAAAACCAGATACACTAAACTTAATAGAAGAGAAAATGAGAAACAGTCTTGAACTCACTGGCACAGGAAAAGACTTTCGGAAGCGTAAGCACTAAAATAAAAAATTAATAAAACCTCATAAAACTGAAAAGCTTGTACCAGGCAAAGGACACTGTCAATTAGGACAAACCACAGCCTACAGAATGGGAAAAGATTTTTATCAATTCCATACCCAGTAGAGGGCTAATATCCAAAATATAAAAAAATTTATTATTGAGAAATTTGATTATCAAGTAGTTTATTATCAAGAATTTAATACCAATAAGCTAGATATTAAAAACCCCAAATAATCCATTTTTAAAATGGGATACAGAACTAAACAGAATTCTCAGTAAAGGACTTTCAAATGTCTGAGAAACACTTGAAGAAATGTTCAACACCTGTAGCCATCAGGAAAATGCAAATCAAAAACTTTGAGATTCCGTTTTACACCCATCAGAATGGCTAAGATCAATAATGCAAGTAACAGGTTATGCTGGTGAGGAGGTGGAGCAAGGGGAACAGTCCGCCATCGTCGTTAGGAATGTAGATTTGTATATTTATGGCAGCATACAGCCACTATGGAAATCCATATGGCAGTTCTTCCGAAACTTGAAAATCACTCTACTTCAAGACTCAACTACAGCACTCTTGGACATATACCAAAGGATACACGCCTATCCTACCACAAGGACACTTGCTCAACTATGTTCATTGTGGATTTATTCATAATAACTAGAACACTGGGAACAAATAAAATGACATCCTGGAATTTACAGGCAAATGGACAGAACTAGAAAAACACTTATCCCCAGTGAGGTAACCTAGAGCCAGAAAGACAAATGTGGTTGCATTCGCTTATAAATGGATATTAGCTATTAAGTAAGTGAGGACCAAGCTACAGTTCACAGAGCCCTGAGATGTGAGGTAAAGAAGAGTACTCTAGCCAGAACACATGGGTCTTCTGGGGAAAGGGAAATAGAATAGATTTTATGGGTGGAATGGGGGTGGGGGATGGGAGGGGATTAGGTAGTGGGGGGATGGAATGAAAAAGAAAGTGTGAGGAGAGAAGACTGGAACTGGGGGCCATATGGGGGGCAGTGTGGAAACCTAATGCAATGGAAGCTTCCTGGAATCTGTGAGGATGACCCTAGTGAGGACTCCTAGTAATGGCAGATACAGTGCCTGAACTAGCCACCTCTTGGAACCAAGCAAAGCTCCTAGTGGCGGGACTGGGTTGCATTCATATGAGTTTGTTGGCAAGGGAGAGACCAAACAACCAAAGCTGGTGCTAGGACAGGGGTTGCTCTCCACAAACTGACAGCAGGGCCCCATTCCTGAGGACAGCATCCACACAGCTCATTGAACACGGAAAGGTTGAACTTTGTGTCTGAACAGAGCCTTCACCCCTATGTTCTAGTGTTTTCGTGGGGGAAGGTACACTGCAGGCTGCTTAAAGAGAAATGTCTACATCATCCCAGCCACAAAACCTTTGACCTTCAACCTGCCCTGCTTGCAAGATGTACCAGGGCAATGTTGGCACTGAGCTTGTCAGAATGGCTAGCCAATGTCTGGTTTAACTTGAGGACCACACCATGAGAACGAACCCATGTCTGACACTGCTAAGATATCCAGGATCTGGAGACTGGATAGCCCAGAGTCCTAGCTTAGAACCAAACATAACTAGTCTTTAGAGAGAAAAACCAATGAAATGCTTGCTAATGATATTCTGCTAAACTCATAGATCAATTCCTTATCTAGTCATTACATGGGAAGCTTCCTCTGGGAGCAGATTGGAGCCTAATTCAGAGACTCACAGAGAGACATTATTTGGACAGAGTCTAAATTCACCTTGGAGATCAGGAAGCCCTCAGCAAAGGGAAAGGAAAGAGAGTAGGAGTCAGAGGGGATGGAAGACACCAGGAGGACATGTCCACGGAATCAACTAAAGAGGGCACATATGGGCTCTGGGAGGCTGAAGCGGCATGCGTGGGGCCTGCACGGTTCTGCACCAGGTCCTCTTCATGTGTGTGGTGGCTGTTAGCTTGGTGTTTTTGTGAGGCTCCTGACTGTGGGACTGGGTGTGTCTCTGACTTTTTCCTACTCTTAGGACTCTTTTTCTCCTGTTGGGAGAATTGGACTCTGCATTTCTCCACACAGTGTAGTGATTGACAAGTTGCAAACACCTACAAACATGTTTTGTTTTTCTTCTTCTTCTCTTTTTATTGAAAATAGAATCTTCTCTCATAGGACACATACAGACCACAGTTTCCTCTCCTGCCACTCCTCCCAGCTCCCCTTCATCCTGACCTTCTTTCCCTTCAGTTGCCCTTCAGAGAAGAGCAGTCCTCCAAGAGATGACGTCCAAATACAACAAAGGAAAACCCACTAAGGCAAGGCTGAAGCCCTCACATTTCTCACACAGTGGTAATGCATTCTCACCACAGTTTTAATTGCAATTTGTAGGAGCCTAGGATGCCAGTAAAACAATTACCTAACGATATTATATAGGAAGTTGTGTCAAGAAAGGATTCTCCTTGCAAAGTTCAAAGTTTGCCCTTGAAGGAAGTTGGGGGCGGTTCTCACTTCACAGTACAGTAATGAGAGGCTGACTGTCAAATGATTCTGAGATGGTTCCTTCTAATGGAGGGATAATTAGGAGTCACTTGTTTCTTACACTTGACTCAGTTACATTAGATAAGAAATTCCACCTTTTTTTTCTGTTTAAAAGCACGTAAATTCATTCTAATATAGTGTTAAATATAAAATTTGTAGTGTAATATATAAAGTATGATTTTAAAATTTTTAAATCGTATTTAGCAAGAAGAAAACAGAAGCTTATATTTGTATATATTTGAGATATAAGAAAGGCCCTAAGCAATATACATACATACATACATACATACATACATACATACATACATACACACACACACACACACACACACACACACACACACATATATATATATATATATATATATATATATATATATATATATAAAGAGGCAAAGCTTGCTGTTCAGAATCTTTCCCTGTTCAAGAGTTAAAGCCCTAGTGGCACCAGCTGAGATAACCTTAAAATTTTAATGTCCTTAAATATCCTGTTGAGAAATAGGGCAGGGTTTCTCTCGCTTTCTTGCATAACCTCTTTGATCTCATCTCTGGGGGTGGCTGATGATCACACTCTATCTATCACTGGACCCCACTGGAGTGTTGTAACCCCAAGCTCCTATTCTAACAGAATCTGTGCTCTCAGCAAATTATGGGGTTCTGAATAAACGATCCAGTCGTATGTCTCCTAGCTTCTTCCCATATTCTTTTTTTTTTCTTAAGGTAATGAATAGGCAAGACCAAATTTTGGGTCTTTCATCCTTTGACCAAACTCTGACCTCCAGCCTACTGGCAGAATGGATTCACCGTTTTCTGGAAATCAAACACAGTCTAGTTCCTGAGGCTACACTGCAGCAGGGAGCTAGGGACTGAATTTCCTTGGGGATTGACAAGAACCCGAGGACCTCTGGCATGCAGAAGACAACCTTCTCATCTATGTACAGAGGCCCCCCAGAATACCTGATGTATT
Source organism: Micromys minutus (assembly GCF_963924665.1). Lineage (NCBI taxonomy): Eukaryota > Metazoa > Chordata > Mammalia > Rodentia > Muridae > Micromys > Micromys minutus. Next base: position 69,534,434 of record NC_137973.1, on the reverse strand, counting down.
GGGGCAACACCAAAATTCATCACGCTACAAATGTCTCTGGAGAACTGAGTGTGTCCTACAGGAGGGTGAGACATACTGTTCATTTCTCTAGGCAACATGTCCCATGACAACGTTTTGAGACTGAGAAACAAATCCCTATTATGGGCATGTTCTGAGACTATTTCCTAAGTCATCTCGGAAGGCTTCGCCCATGAGGCTCTGAAAATGTCCTGAACGAACGGGGCTCTGTTCTTTTCCCGGCTGCCCCAAAGAACAAATTAACAGAACAAATAATTGGGTTATTTTATTTTTCTTGAACCTCCTGTCGGAAGGAATGCCTTGCTAACTGCTAGACTCAATGTATATCCCCAGGAGTGGACCGTCTACTAAATGAGCAGTAATGATATGGCAACCGGAAATAAGCGAAGGGACTCGACACGGTGGGGAGGTCTCCAGCCAAGTCAAGGAGGAGGGCTGAGAATGTGCAGCAGTGAGCGGATCTCCGCAATCAGGGGAGCCCTGGCTGAAGGCAGTGCCTGCTAGAGCCAGCAGCCGCAACTGCCCTAGATCGGGGACCACCGCGGAGATCCAGTCATCCTGATGACCTCTTGAGACGCCCGATTCTCCTGCAGTGCTGCCCAGAGGCTGAGGCCTGAGCCCTTGGCTTCTGAGCAGCAGTGAGAACCCAGATAGCCACCTTCTTTTTTTGTGCCCAAGCCGGTCATCCTCTTGAGGGGGGTAAAAAACAAAGGAAAAGGAAAAAGAGGAAGGGAGAGGCTGAGGAGGAAGGCAGGCACCTTAGGACAGAGCCCAAAAGAAAGCATTCCTTGCTTCTTTGAGGTTGGTAGTCTTTGAGGACCTGCTGTGGCATGTGGGCAGGTGTGATTTTACAGCGTGCTTTTGGATGCAAAAGTGTTTTTTATTGTATATGGGGCATCACCTGATCTTGACTCACGCTCAGATTAATCACCAGAGTCTTCAAGGGCCGGTCCACTTGTGCGGACCAACCATGTGCGTGTGTGTAGTCTGACTTTGTTCACAATTTGGACTGACTACTCTCTCGGGCAGCCCAGAATGAGCTGAAAGTTTAAGAGATTAGAAAACTAAAACCTAACCATCCGTCTGGTTCACGAATTGACATGGGCAGCTGTTGGGGTTCTTTTGTGGGCACCTCTGAAGGGGTTTCATGATCTTGTGTCCCAGAATACGGAGCTGAGCAGAGAGACCTGTGGATAGAAGCAGAAATGGAAGCTTATTAGGAAAACATACATTTCCAAGGGAACGAGAGGCCAGAGTGAAAACCGGCACCGTGCCGCACGAATGCAGGGCTTTCCCTCCGACTCGCAGCAGGAGGTTTGCAGCTTATTAGCACGGATGACGTCTCATCAGCATGTCCTATGTGCTGTAGCTGTCGTGACTAGTTAGTTCTATACCTGATGTCTTGCAACTTGTCCCTCATTAACATTTTAAATCCTCCCAAATGTGGATTCTAATGTAACAAGCTCCAGGTCAATGCAATGAGTCCTTTGCACCCGCCCCGTGACTCCAGCCAAGTCTAGTCAGCCTTAGCTCTTGATTTCCAGGCTTCCTCTTTGCAAAGAAGCATATCTCATGGGCTAATTTTCAGCCTTTGTGTGTAAGGCTTTCTGGACACTACTCTCTGCCCCTCTCTCCCTTGATTACTCCCTCCAGTATAGAAGAAGAAAAAGATGGGTTGTCTTGTATAGATTCTTTAATATTTTTTTAGGCAATTAATTATTATCGCCCACTGGAAGCTGAATTCATGATCATTGCTTTCATTTGAATAGCAAATAAGATAGGTGAATTTACTATTCATTAAAACTTTATTATTCATTAAAGTGGTTTCCATGGGTTTTTGGTTGGGGGCTGAAGGCAGAGGAATATACTTATAAAAAAACAGCAACATTTTCAGTGTAAATATTTGGAAGTGAAAACCAAACCAAACCAAGGAGAGATGGCATACCTGCATACTGAAGTAAGGTGAAGAATTTGGATTATCCTACAACATTTGATTTTTGAGTCAGAAGACATTAGAAATTTATACAGAACACCGTGTTTTAGCATCTCAGTTATGTTGCACATAACAGCCTTTTGTGTATTAAGTTCTTTCCCCTTATAGTGTTTCCTAGTGACAATTAATTAATTCTGAATTTCAGATGATGAGAAAGACAATCGTACAATTTGCATGGCTTGAGATATCCCAACAGCAGCCCAGGAGACATTGTACTATCATCAAACTGGAATGCTGGTTACACACACACACACACACACACACACACACACACACACACACACACACATGTTCCTGGTAATTCTGTTAATGTTTTATCTACTTTACAAGATCCACGGAACCTTTCAGTCCATGTCAGACATCTTGCTAGTGGTGAACAGCTGTAGGAATAATCCAGCTCTCTGTGGTGGAAGGGAGAGATAGATATTATTACTATCATAATCTTAATAGTCAGTCTGTTAATCTTTGGACCTTGTGAACTTTCTTACCTGCTGTTTTAACTTCATATTATTCCTCCTATTTCACACTCAGTCCACAGTCTGACGGATCATCATCTTCACACTCCTCTGTGGGTTTCCTTAGTCATCCCCTAATCCCAAATATCTACAAGAGTGGGGACTACAAGAACCACCCAGCATCCTCACACTCAGCATCCTCACACTCACCCAGCATCCTCACACTCACTCAGCATCCTCACACTCACCCAGCATCCTCACACTCACCCAGCACCCTCACACTCACTCAGCACCCTCACACTCACACAGCACCCTCACACTCAGCACCCTCACACTCACCCAGCACCCTCACACTCACCCAGCACCCTCACACTCACTCAGCATCCTCACACTCAGCATCCTCACACTCACTCAGCATCCTCACACTCAGCATCCTCACACTCACTCAGCATCCTCACACTCAGCATCCTCACACTCAGCATCCTCACACTCACCCAGCATCCTCACACTCACCCAGCATCCTCACACTCACCCAGCATCCTCACACTCACCCAGCACCCTCACACTCACCCAGCATCCTCACACTCAGCACCCTCACACTCACCCAGCACCCTCACACTCACTCAGCATCCTCACACTCAGCATCCTCACACTCACTCAGCATCCTCACACTCAGCATCCTCACACTCACTCAGCATCCTCACACTCAGCATCCTCACACTCAGCATCCTCACACTCACCCAGCATCCTCACACTCACCCAGCATCCTCACACTCACCCAGCATCCTCACACTCACCCAGCATCCTCACACTCAGCATCCTCACACTCACTCAGCACCCTCACACTCACCCAGCATCCTCACACTCACTCAGCACCCTCACACTCACCCAGCATCCTCACACTCACCCAGCATCCTCACACTCACTCAGCACCCTCACACTCACCCAGCATCTTCACACTCACTCAGCATCCTCACACTCACTCAGCACCCTCACACTCACCCAGCATTCTCACACTCACCCAGCATCCTCACACTCACCCAGCACCCTCACACTCACTCAGCACCCTCACACTCAGCACCCTCACACTCACCCAGCACCCTCACACTCACCCAGCATCCTCACACTCAGCACCCTCACACTCACCCAGCACCCTCACACTCACTCAGCATCCTCACACTCAGCATCCTCACACTCACTCAGCACCCTCACACTCAGCATCCTCACACTCACTCAGCATCCTCACACTCAGCATCCTCACACTCAGCATCCTCACACTCACCCAGCATCCTCACACTCACCCAGCATTTTCACACTCACCCAGCATCCTCACACTCACCCAGCATCCTCACACTCAGCATCCTCACACTCACTCAGCACCCTCACACTCACCCAGTACCCTCACACTCACTCAGCACCCTCACACTCACCCAGCATTCTCACACTCACCCAGCATCCTCACACTCACTCAGCACCCTCACACTCACCCAGCATCTTCACACTCACTCAGCATCCTCACACTCACTCAGCACCCTCACACTCACCCAGCATCCTCACACTCACTCAGCACCCTCACACTCACTCAGCACCCTCACACTCACCCAGCACCCTCACACTCACTCAGCATCCTCACACTCACCCAGCATCCTCACACCCCTATTGCTTTATTGTTTCTCTCAACATCTATCCAGGAACCAAAGACTTTTTCCACATCCTTTTCTTGACAGTTATGCAAATAAGGCCAAGGACGCATTCTGGGCACTCTCAGATAAGTCCACCAGAGAGGTGTACCAACAGACACACCCAACAACCCTACCTGGCCTGTAGAAACCAGTTTTCCCACTAATTTCCTAGTAGCAGTTAGCATTATCTCTTCAGGGTTGGGACTGATGAAAGCAGGAGATAGACAGAAATAGAAATACTAAACCAGGATAATAGAAAAAACTGGACACTTTTCTTTCTTGACTAATTTGAAAATGTTCTTGGATGTTAGCATTCTGGCCCTTGGCAGAAAGCAAAGATATTTCAGCCTGAATGTCTCTGGTTCTGCCATGGCCAGAGTCTGGAGATGTCAGAAAGAGATGTTCAGTTTGTCCCATATCTTTTTCCCCTGAGGAAGCACCCTTTTATGGGAACCATGGTGAGGACATAGCTGGAACTGAGGCACCTGGGCACCTTGAATCAGCTGCCCTACCTTCACATGTCACCCTCCATCCAGAAAAACTGTGTTAATTTCAAGATCATGTCCCCCAATGGCATCCCACTCCCAGGGACCCTCTCCCTGCCCACCACGAACAGGATCCCTGCTTGCGTTCTCTTCCACTTTCTGTAATAACATACTTTCTCCCTCTAAAACTTACCTTCTGCCATCCACTGGTTTTATTCTTTGTATTTGAGAAACAAGAATCAAAACACCACTAGGTTGGGGTGGCTTTGGTGGCCGTTGACTTTTCAGGGCCCTAAGACCCCCCAAGCAAAGCACAGGAATTGAGAAAGGCTCCCTTGCTCTCAAAGACACCCCAATGGCTGGAGGCATCTTCTGGAGATGAGGATACTTGAGAAATTTGAATCCACCCAGTGAGAGCTTCTTAGGACTGTGAAGATATAACGAGCTCTACAGAGTGGTCTTTGGTAGAAAATTGGCAGAAATCACATAGGGATACTGGATCACATAGGATCACATAGGATCACATAGGATCACATAGGATCACACAGCTCCATGGCAAAGCTTTTAGCTCTTCTGGAGAGCTCATCGGATGAAACTGGTTTCTTTGCGCAAAGGCAGAACATTCTCACTGACCCCCTAGCTAACTGCCAGCTGATTGGTTTGTCTACCCCCACCAACGAGCAAATCCCTTTCATTGGTCCCAAATTTTATTCTCTTCAGGTTTTTCTCTTTCCTCTTGCACCTGTCTCTTAAAAAAAAAAAAAAAAAAAAAAAAAACAAAAAACAAAAAAAAACAAAAAAAACTTTTTGCATCTGTGACCAACCGAGTCTCATAACAAATTAAATGTTCTGTTTATAAAACCACCCAATGTGTCAGAGTCAATCTTTAACAGTTTCTGTCTGGATGATCTAAGGTGTATTGATGAGGGGTTAGTATGACAAAACAAGAGTAGCTGGGTTGGGGGCGCTCAAGACTTCTGATATATTATGCTAACTTGTTCCTCAATAGAGATACAAATGTCCTCATATTTTTCCTACACTTTGATAAGTACCAGTGTCATTAGTTTTGTGGTTTGCCAACCCGATGTACAAACAACCATGTCATTATTTTATTGGGTATCCCCTTTTTTTCTATGAAATGATCACTTTCGTTATGTGTGTGGGAGCACACTCGATGCAGGATGTCACGTGTGAGCATGAATCTACCACTGCAAGGAGTAACTGGGTGAACTCAGATTTCTTATTCTACTTTTCCATGGGTCCCAGAGGCTGAATCTGGGTCACTAGTTCACTCAGAAACACATTTACCCACTGAGCCATCTCAATGGCTCATTATCAAGTATTTTTTACTTGGCAAGATACCTGCGTCTGACATAGGTAATTTTCTACTGAGGTATTTATTATGTATTTATTAATTTATAAACATTTTATACATTAAGGTATTTACCTATTACCATTATATATATATGACATAAATATCATATATATTATATATATATATATATATATTACCAACATTTCCCTTCACTGTTTTTTTCCCTTCACTGTTTTTAAATCATATTTGTCATCAAGTTTTTAAACAAATGTTTACAAAAACATAGATATAAAATTAGGAACATGTTTTGATGTCTCTTTTAAAAGAACTTCTTAGTTTTTTTTAAACTGAATTTAAAAACATAAGAAATGCATTTTTAAACATAAAGTGCAACCCTACACGTAGTTCCCTGTATCTACAGAATGGTGGATTCCAAATCAAAACTAGAAGGGTTTCAGCAGAGGGAAGAAAAAAATGTAAGAGGACATTTCCTCATGGACTTGTGTTTAAAAATCTATAGGTGACGGTTAGTGAGTGAAGGTAGAGGTAGACAGTACGAGGGAAAAGTCATGAGTAAGAGGAGCTAAGCACCCACTGGGGCAACACAGCATGGTGGATGGCAAAGGCATGGGCGAGCCAGTCCCCACGTGTGAGAGCAGTAGAGGTGGCCCCGCCCCTCAAAAGTGGCCTTATACCTTGACTGGGCAGCACAGTGAAGCTGGCTCTGGAAGCAGGGGTGTAGGTGAGCAGGCCCCCAGGGCATGATGGCAGGAGAGCTGACCCTGCCTCTGCCCAAGGGTGGCACTGGAGGTCCTAGCCAGAGAAGTGCTGGAGAGTTTACCCTGGTGGTGTAAGGAAGGAGAGCTGTCACGTTGAGCAGCCCAGCTACCGCCCAGGCCCAGATCTAGGGCTCTGAGTTGGCTCACCCCCAAATCTATGTTATCTGTCAATGGCTGGGATTCATAAAGGGGGCAGTCCTGCTGATTTAAAGTTGCAGGAGCTCCATGACACTGTCCTGGCGAGGATCCAATATTGATGCCATAAAAGCCGGACCAATGACTCATTGCAATGGACATTTGCACGTATAGATGTGTGGACAGAGGGATACACTGTGGGACACAGGGTGACACACTATAACTTCTACAATGAGATGTGAGATGTTTATTTTATGCTGTGTGTGTGTGTGTGTGTGTGTGTGTGTGTGTGTGTGTGTTTTCTTTTGCAGGGGAGGTTGCAAGGGCAGAGCGGCAGAGAGATGGATGGGATTGGGGTACAAGATATAAAACTCACAGAGAATCAATAAAAAGTTTTTTTTAAATAAAGAAGAGCTAAGCCTCATTCTCTTTCTTCTAAGTCTCTTAATTTCAAATGAGATGACCACACTGGTTTTGGCGAGGAGGAAGGGCTTGAGAGAAATGGGGGGGGTAGTGGAGAGTGCTAGAGATGGGCTGTTCTGCTGAGAAGATCCTCTACCTTCTCCCTAAACTGCAAGGTTTAGAATTTCCCAAATAGGCAGCTGGGAGCTATGTTTGATGACTTTGTGAATAAAAGCAATGGTTGGTGCAAACGCTGAAGGACAGGAGATGGCTCACTGCCTCTGAGAGTGCCTCTCACTAATGATGGCACCACAGCACTTTGGAAAAGCCATGATGTCACCAGGTCAACTCAAGAGTGGGGCGAAATAAGCTGGGGAGTTTGCACCTATGCAGGCTCCTAGAATATGGGATGCGAGAACTGCGTTCATGTACTTATGGCAGAGACCGGTTGGGTTGTGAACACGATCAATACTATCATGAACAAAATGCCATTATTTCTTTTTAAGGTGAGTTACACAACACCCATTCTTCCAACTTATTTTATTATCAGTATAGTCTAGAAGTCCTCGATTTCTGTCTCTTCCTGCTGCTCAGGAACAATCAGGGAAGTGAAACAGGAAGGAAGGGAAGCCCTTCCGGTTGCTCTTGGGCTTGGAAAGCCCTTCAGGTTGATTCGGAGCTCTTTCTCACCGAGGTCTCAGAAGAGCAGAACACAGCGGATGCTGAAATAGAAAAGCGTGATCATGAGATGCCTGGAAGTAGTTCAGCAGAGCGATTGTGGGCAGCACCCTAAGGACTCTCAATGCCCATGTGTTCCCACCCTGAGTCCCCAATTCACCAAAGTGAAACATTAGCATCTGAATAGGGTCTGGATTGGAATCCAACACCACAGGATTAGAAGGCACCCTCTCCTAGCACCTTTTCACAACCACAGAAGAGCCCAGGGCCTCACTGCAGCTTCTCATCAATATCCTGCTTCTTTAGCGTCTTGCCTAATGTCTGGACCAGAAAGAAAAAGATGGCTTTCTTTGGTTCCATTCCTCTTGCAATATGCCTACTGCCTGCAGGATGCCTTTGCCTAAACACCATAATAATTTGAAAACTTCAGGTGAGTTTGCCTGGATCTTTGTTCTTGATTTAAATGGGTTGACATAGTCAGTGAAAATTTGACAAAGAAAAATAGGGCAAATGTGAAGTTTTTCATCAAAAATGAAGCAAATGAAGTATGCAGGCAGTGTTGGGGGAGAAGCATGATGAACTGGATGGAAACTTGCTTCAAAGTGAAACCACAAAAGCACATTCAAGGCATTGTGGTTGTAAAAGATGTGTGTAAAAGATACTAAGGGTTCGAGTAGATACCCTGCCCCCTCCAAAACCACAAAGAAATATTTGACTAGTATTTCTCAGAATGTAGAACATCATCATCAAGCAAAACTCACGCTTTTCCTGAATGATACAGCTCCAAGGCTTCATGGAGTTGGCTAAAAGGCAGCTGATGAGTCACTAAAGGATCTATATTAATCTTATTTTGGAGATAATCAGTCACTATTTGGGGAATGCAGTCTCGGGTTTTATAATCTGTAAAACAAAGAAGTTTATTAGTTTTCATATATTATTAATATACTATTGGTTATTTGACCCAAGACCAACCAGGCTGGTGAGATGGCTCAGTGGGTGATGGCATTTGTGTAGAAACATGACAACCTGAATTAGGTCTTTGGGACCCTTGTGCTAGAAGGAGAGAAACGACTCCAGCAAGTCATCCTCTGACCTCCTTGTGTGTGTCCTGGCACACACACACACACACACACACACACACAAACAAACACACACACAACTCAAACACACAAGAAATAATAAAATAAATATAATAAAAAAACAATAAGAAGTATTCACCAACCAAAAGAGTAAAAAATAAAATAGAAATCAGCAAATCATAATAGGTGGGTAAAATACCTATTTTTATAACTGAACATGAAAGAGAAATTATTTGTGCCGGCGAAGGCACTGTGTGACAGCCATTGTTTAAATGTGGTTACTATTGACAGTTCTGTTACTTAGTCATCTTTTAAATAAAATCTGGGTCAATGTACAGATTCCCGAGTTGACGAGCAATCCTTTAACCTTATTAACCCACACTGGGGTTACCACTGCAAAACCATTTCTTCTCACATGCACGGGATGCGCAGGAATGTTCTTTATCTGCATACACAGAGCTGCCATGGAAACCGTCTGGCATGGGAACCCTCTTCATGTGCACGGAGATGCCTGGGAATGGCATGTAGACTTTGTCTACATACACGGAGATTGCACGAGAGCCCTCTTTGTCCACATGCATGGCCATGGCCTGGACACTCACCACCACATACATGAATAGACATGCAAGTGTGAATTTGTCAAATCCGCTAATCAGTATTGATCAGAAATAGAGAGTTTTCTGGAACTGTAGAAGGACATGTTCAGAAATCAGTTAGCGCATATAATGACACTTTGGACACTGAAAAGACATTATTATTAAAACAGTGCTGTAAGTTTTGAAGCCATCAATGCAGAATCAATGTGGATTAAATGATTCTGACTGTCACAAAACTATTTCTCCAGGAGAAAAATTCTAATCTTCAACATCTCCACTATTTTATTGGCTAATTAAATTTAACTTGATGGTTCCGGGAAAGGCCTTGGTTGGTAAAGCACTGTCCATGAATTCCTGTCCCCAGCACCTAGAGCAAACGGTCAGACATGGTGGTCATGCGCATGTAGTCTTAATATAGGAAAGTGAAAACAGGAGGAACTCATTGGCCAGTTAGTCTTGTTCAGTTGGTGAACTCCAGGTAGAGTAAGGGACTCTGTATCAAAAAAATAAGCAAGACAGAGGAAGACATCTGATATCAAACTCTGGCCTTCACATGATGTACACTCATATAGTCATGCTTGCACACCCTTACACATGCATAATCATACATGAACCTGCACACACACATGAATACACATACATGTTTACATCATACTACACTCTCCCTCAAATTAAAAAAAAATGATTTGAAGAATGTTACACTCATTTCAGGAGTCTTTGGACACGTTTTCCCTAGATGTCTGGTCCTCTAAGGGGAGGAGCTAAGTGACCACACCCTTCTATTCACCCACCTACCTCCCAGACAGATGCCCTTCAGCGTTTTCCCAGACAAAATCTTGGATGCCTCAAGGGGCAACACTGCATCCGATGGAGCCAACCCAACGATCAGACAGACACCATAGCTACTGTTGCAGGAGTTCCAAGCAGCCGCCTGAGAAGACAATGAAAACCACCGGCACTCCTCACGTGGTCGGACCAGCTGCCCACAAAGGGAAAGAACCCTGGACACACTGGACTTTAAACTTCTCTTGGGTAGACGCTACTTCAAATTCAACTCCATCACTGGGGTCATCGGCGTCTCTTCAGAGAATCGGTGCAGCCCAGAAAGAGAAGGCGCAGACTCTGCAACCTGTGGGACTCAGGCGATTTAACTTCCTGTTCCCTGTTTTCTTGCAGGCTTGCCCTGAGCATTGGATGGTTACCATCCCTAAGTCCCCCAGAGCCACACTGGTGGACAAGAACAAATGGGATGTTTAATCAAACTGCCATAGAGGCCATGCGTTCTGTTTGTCTGACTTTTACCTACTGTGATTACTGCTCAGTTCATTCCTGCTAAGACAAGACAGAACAGAACACAGGAAAGACAGATGACACTTAAGAAAGCTTCACTTAAAAAAATGAATTTTCCAGTGATCCATAGACATACATATTTAAAATTTATTTTGTTTTCTTAACTCTGTTTTTTTTTCTCTTTCCCCTCAAATTTTACTGTATTCGCCTCTTTTCTCCCACTGACACCCCTACACCAACGTCCTTCAGCCTTGGGCCAAGAAATTAGCCACACATTTCAATGTAATGAGTGTATGCATTCTCTTCTTTAGACCTATGACCCAGGATGCCGCCTAGTTCATTAATCCCTGTACCATAGATCTTGTCACATGGAGGTATAGCAATTGGACAGTTTCTCAAATTCTGTTAGAAAACATATATATATATATATATATATATATATATATATATATATATATACACATGTATATGTATATATATGAATCCAATAATGTTCTTATTTAGGCATAAATAACTAGAACTGAGAAAAATGGATTATTGATCTCAGGGTGCTTTGCATGTCTAAATTTTTTATATAAAAGCTTTATATCTCTTCATACATATTGTACATGTTTTGCATAATAAGATAAGGCTGTGGAGTGAATTTATATTCCATCTTTTATCTGGGGCACATGGGCTCAGAGAGTTTATAGTTATGCATGCCCCCACCCCCACTGTGCCCAGTAAACACACCATGGTATCTGCCAGTCCGATGGCCTCAAAGGCAAAGTCAACACCGACACCTGTCATCTCCTTCACCACCTCCTGGACAGGTTTCTCCAGCTTGTTGGGGTTGAGACAGTCAGTGACCCCCAAGGCTCTTGCCCGAGGAAACTTCTGCTCGTTGATGTCAACCCCGATGATTCTACGTGCACCAGAGGCTTTGCAGCCCATAACAATAGCTGAGCCAACTCCTCCGAGACCAAAAACCACACAGGTAGAGCCAGGGGTGACCTACAGACTCATAAAATGTGCTTGTCTTAGTTTTCAAAGCTGGGCATAGTCAGTTAAGAAAAAAACCATCGAGGAAAGAACTACTGGGCTTTCTGAAACTTAGGTATATTACTCTGGTCATTGGAGAGGTTCAGCATAGTTTCCTCCCCGCAACCCGCCGCCCCGCGTGCAAATAGCTGTGATACACGGAGAACACGAATTGAAATGAGGTGAAGTCACACCACTGAACTAGGCCACTCCATGGGCAGTTTGGGTCAATCAGGAACTAGATGCACTTTGCTATTGGGGACGGGGAAGGGAAGCAGTTGCTTCCCTGATGAACAGAAACCTGCATTGTGAGATTTCTGAGGGATGCCAAGTTTAGATTTCTGTTTACCCGATAAGAACCCTGTTTCCCTCGTTCTTAAGACATGTTAGCAGCGATGACAGTCCTGCCTGCTATGCTCACCTTGGCCGAGTTAACAGCGGCCCCATAGCCTGTAGGGAAACCACAGCTTATGAGGCAAACTTTATCCATAGGAGCAGCGTCGTCAATTTTTACCACTGCAATCTCGGGCACGACGGTGTACTCTGTAAACGAGCTGGTGCGGAACGAGTGATAAATCTTCTGTCCTTGGCAGGAAAACCGGGAAGTCCCGTCCAGCATCACCCCAGAACAAGGAAGAACACTGTGATGCCGACGGACACCCATGCACAGGCACAGGCATAAGGAGATGAGAAGAAAGAACTGGTCACCACTAGGCACGTGTCATGTGAGCATTTTGATAAAAGGGCTAGGGACAATTCTACTCACTCTTGTTTGTCACAGAAGTTTCCTTTAGGGTGCAAGCAGGGGTCACATTCTCTACACTGTGGAATAACGAGGGTGAGGACTTTATCTCCTGTATGGGGGGGAGATAAATGAATAAATTTGAAATTATTAATGGAATAAAAATATAATAAAATTTTACCCATTCTTTTGAAAACATGCGTATGGACAGATGACAGCAGCCAGGGTGACTATTTTAAAGCATAGGCCGTTTTACCTGGTTCCAGATCCTTATCAATCATTAAAGACGACACAGTGCCTGCTGGATACATAGTTGTACGGCTGCTTCTCCCCCACTTAGAAAATAGAACAATAGAACCCGGAAGCAGCCTCAGAGTCAATCTGGCTAAATTCTTTTGCATTTCATTTAAAAAATTCAAGCCCTTGCTGGTTGTAGCCTGTTTATGGTAGCCCAGACATGTCACAGCTTCCTCTCTGGTTATCCCACCGACCCCCACTCCCACACTGACGTCCAGCAGGTCCCTGGCACTGGTTTACCCATGGTGAACTCTGAGCAGCATCAGCTGCTGTGATTGTCTTAGGCACGCTAAGAAGAAGAATGTCAAAATCCTTTAGGATGCAACTGGGAAAGAATTCTTGACACGTAACAATCACCCTGTCCTGTAACTTTCAAGCAATCCCATTCTAGCTGATTAAAACATTCATTCATTCATTCATTCATTCATTCATTCATTCATTCATTCATTCATTCATTCATCAAACACTCCCAACTTTGGAATGGGCACTGTTCTAAAAACATTCTGGAGGAGCAAAGCCTAAGGAGGAGGTCTTAAGCCTAAGGCTTTTTCGACCTGTTTAGAGGTTCTCAGCTCTTGTTTCAATCTTTATCTGGCTTTGGGTAGAGACCCGGGAACTGTTCTCCGCACCAAATATTTGCCAGGAAAGAGGTGACAGCGGTGTGGCTCTTTTGATTACTGGCTTAATTTGATGACAGGACATCTCAGCAAGTAGAAGAATCGAGAGGCAAACCCTGCTTGTCTTTCTGCTGAATATCCTAGCAGCGCAGGCAGAGCCCCTCCTCCTCCTCCACCGATCAGGATTTCCCTGGTAGGCAAGCTGTTCCGAAAAAATCCCAAGAATCCTGTCTCCCATCTTCTACCTGGTTTCACGGAGCGAACTCCATCACCGACACTCTCCACAATTCCTGCTCCCTCATGACCCGGAATTAAAGGGAAGTTCACCACGAGTTCTCCTTTCAGCACATGGTCATCAGAACCACAGATCCCTGAAGAGATCATCTGTATACAAATTAAATGACCAAAAGACAACGGGTTTATGGGTTTTTCTTCCCGCCTTTGTGGCTGAGTGTTCAGCTTTGTTTTGTTTGCTACGAATTACTTTCAATTGCCTCTAAAACAACACTCAGGTATTAGAACAAAACCTGCCCCTAAAACAGAGATCCCTTTCAGGCGGGACCCCACTGCCTGCAGAGACCCTGCCACACCTCCCTCAGCTCTCTGTGTGACAGAGGTCAGAGGTCGCCTGTGCTGCAACTCTGAGTGTAGAGACCATGGTCCTTCTGTGTTCTCTGTCTCGTCCACCATGTTGAACCAAATCACGTGTTACAAAACTTCCCAACAGCCCCCTTACGCCAACACTTATAGAAACTCTGGGGATTGGCACAGAGATTTTTAGGGGTATTTGCTTGAGAGTAACTTCTCCATAGGAGGCGACTCTGGCCGCCCGTTATTCCTCTCACGGTTGCTCTTTGTTTCTCTTCCGATCACTCATTTTCACTTTGGTTGAACTGTTGCACCAGGCTTTAAAGAGAAACCTCTCCCCTTTTCTGCCATTTTCCCTTCATTGTTTTGTTTCTGTCTAAAGACTCCTTCTTTCTATCTCCCCACACTGCGTTACTTCTGTCCAACATTTCTGCCCAGGAAAAGCATGAAATTTAGGTATGGGGGAAGGGAGACCCAGAGACTTAGAATGACTTAATCAGTGTCGCATGGCTTCGTGCTCAGACCTCGTATTAAGTCTTTTAAATATTTAGTCTGTATTACCCATGCCAGAGGAGTTGCTGAAACAAAGGTTTTGTCTTCATTTTTGGAAATATTAATAATAACCACTAGTACCAAGAAACATAGAAGTTTAGGTACAATATTGTGAAGTTTGATGCTTTGGGTAAATCAATTTTCAAAATTTAAAACCCGGACATTGAAATTTTTCTTTGAGGCTTCTTTTGGGGGCATGGTGGCATACAGCTTTAATCTCAGCACTTGGGATGGAGAGGCGGGTAGATTTCTGAATTTAAGACAAGCCTGGTCTACATAGTGAATTCCAGTATAGCCAGGGTATCTTTGCATTTGGGAGGCAGAGGCAGGCAGATTTTTTATGAGCACAAGGCCAGCCTGAACTACTTAAAGAGTTCTAGGCCAGCCATAAGGTTAAGTTAAATAAACTAATAGTGCAATGTTTAACTGTCTTTGAGATGTTTGAAAACTTCTTAGTTACTTAAGATTTCTTGCCTATGGTTGGCATAAGCCATACACATTAGACCTTCCAAATGAAGTGTCACTTCCATAAAAGCCTATGTCTTCTAGGTCCTAGAAGAATGAGGAAAAAGCAGTCAGTCAATGGGTCTCCATCGTCAGTGCTGGAAGTAGTGGCTAGAATACTGGAAAAAGCCATGTCTGCCTTCGGCAAGTAAAAAAAAAAAAAAAAGTACCAGAAACACCCAGGTTTTGGGTCCTCACTGTTAAAATGGCTTCAAGATGCTACCAAAGGCTAGACATGCTTTTTATATATGGAGGAGACTCCATGCCCCTATGATCCTGCTGTGCACAGCAAATGAGAATATGTGATTGCCTGTGACCATGGATCCAAGAATAAGCTAGAAGTGTATCCAGTCTCTAGCTTAGACGTTTATCAAGGGCTCAATGTGATAATGCTTCCTCCTGATGCCGAAGTCTCTGACCTGGTGGGGTAGTCTGCATGTCTGATCTAGTTTATGGTCATTATGGGTTAGGAGAATGGCAGCCTAAGAGCAGCGACCAGTTAACTAGGAAGCATTGTAACTCAGTTGTGTGGCTCCACACAGAGAATGCACTGAGTGCTTTCTAGGTTTGTGGGGCATAAGGGGACATGATTGGCCCCTGTGCCCTGCTCCATCTGTCACACTCATTTTGCCTTCAGCGTCTCTCTCTCTCTCTCTCTCTCTCTCTCTCTCTCTCTCTCACACACACACACACACACACACATATACACACACACACTGGCCACGGTGTTAGTAATTTACTGAATGGGAGTTCCTTAGTTTTCTGTTTTGCCTTCCATCCCTCATCTGTCTCTCTCTCTCTCTCTCTCTCTCTCTCTCTCTCTCTCTCTCTCTCTCTTCCTCCAAGATATAATTTTAGTATTTTAAAATTCCTAGATTCATATTTAACCATGTGTACGTATGCACATCTACCTTCCTTCCTTCCTTCCTTTCTTCCTACCTTCTTTTCTTCCTATCTTTCTTCCTTCCTTCTTTCTTTTCTTCCTGGAATCTTGTCAACACCTTTAATTTATGTTGTTTGTTTGTGTGTGTGTTTTTCCCCTCCGTTCCTCTTGTAACCTCTGACCCCCATCCCGAACCTTTCCCTACACCTTTGAACCCGTTATGAACAAGAGTTATTCACCCTTTTGTAGTTGTTGCATTTTGTGTACCTAGTGTTGAGTTTCCTTGGTAAACTTAAAATAGACAGGTGAATTTAATGTGTGCCATAGTGTGGATAAACATTGGTCTGGTGGTCCATGTGGTAAAGGTCTAGCCTCAGAGACTCTGAGAGGTGCAGGGACATTTAGGCAAGAGGCCTAACTGCTGAGCTATTCCTCTAGGTCTTACATTTCTAAAGTGTGGCATTAATTCCTTTTGTTTTCAGAAGTGAAGGCTGGCTGACTTAAACATACCTTAATACGAACTTCTCCAGACTTCGGTGGTTCAACTTGCACTTCCTCAATTGAAAGAGGAGAATTTTCTGCCCAGGCAATCGCTGCCCGACATGTGATTGTCTAAAAGACACAAAATAAGACGGCAATTTCAAATAAACTTCTTTTTTTTTTTGATCACACTTGCTATTAATTGTCAAAGTATGAAAGTCACAGGGAGAAAGCCAAAAATAAATAAATATAAATAAGTGCAAAATTTCAGAAGTAAACTACTGAGAATTTAACAAATTTCCTCCAAGTCTTTCAAAATACTTTTTTACTTAAAATTTTTAATGATTTAAAAATAGTTCTGACAACATTTTGTAATAAAGCTATTTGCTACATCCTTTTTCTCCTTCTTCTCCTCCTCCCCCTTCTTCCTTGTCTTTTTTCTAAAATAGTCAGTATTTACTAAACCATTACCTAACACTGATGTGTGTATAAGAATTTCTCTTGACTTTGAAGAACTTAATAGTCATAGTTTACAATGACCACTTTATGTAGGTATATTCTAATTTTCTTAATAATCACTTAGATATGAGAATGTTTCTATTGCTTTTATCTTATAAAGGATATTATAGTGAACACATTTGTTCATTTTTTTCTGGGTTAGTTGTTTCCTTAAGTGAAAATTTCTTCAGAAGGATGGAGATTTTATTAGTGCTATGCTGATTTCCAAATTTCTTTCCAGAAAGATTAAAACACTTGATGTACTCCCCAGAATAATAAATACTCTACACTGTCACATATCTCATTTTACTTAGCACTTACTATATCATTAAACAAAATACTGGACAGGCAGACAAAGCCTAAAATCTTCATTGAGTATTTTTAAGTGTATCAGTGTGAGTATTCTATATGGTTAGAAAGCTGTAGAAAGAAGGCTTGGGGGCTAGAGAGATGGCTCAGTGGTTAAGAGCACTGACTGCTCTTTCAGAGGTCCTGAGTTCAAATCCCAGCAACCACATGGTAGCTCACAACCATCTGTAATAAGATCTGTTGCCCTCTTGTAGTGTGTATGAAGACAGCGACAGTGTACTTATATTTAATAAATAAATACATCATTAAAAAAGAAACAAACAAACAAACAAACAAACAAAGCTTGGTCCTGTGTTTACAGACCTATTGGCATCTTGTTTCTTTTGTTAATGCAAATGTTTCTTTTAACATCAAAGGAGAAACTTGCTCCCTGTCAGCTTGCCTTAGGACATCTTTTTCCCTGCTGTTTTGCTTATATCAATTTTGTATGAAATTATGCCTATGCTTTGTGATGTTTATTTATAGAAGTCTCCGTTTCTATGGTTTAAAATTTATCTGTATAGTAACAAATGTTTCTTAGTCTCTCTTTGAAGTTTTTCTCAGTTTAACTTTTAAACACTTAACTCTTATGTTTAACTGAAGATTATTTCCTTGTGTAACGAGAAGCTAGAATTTAATGAGTTGTCCCAAGGCAGCATGAATTACCATTCTTTCCTGCCTTTTCCCCTTACATTAGCACTGTTTCTGCAGAACAAATTCTCATTTTTTTCCAGGCTTTTCTTTGGAGGCTTGTTTCTATTGCCCCTGGTGTGTATTCTAACAACAGGCTCTTCTTCAATGAGCTGACTTAATACCCGATGAGACTAGTTTTTATAACTTGAAATGTGTTCCACGTGTAGGTATAACTTCTGCATCGGTAATTGTAAGTGGAGTAAATCTGTTGCGCCTTCAAGAAATTAAGACTCCAATGGAAGAGATAATACAGGGGTTTATCATATAAAGAAAAGGGAAAGGTGTCACAGGGGTGTCCGACTAAAGGTATAGAAAAACACTTCTTCTGTCTGGGAACAACATCATTAGAGTAATTTTGCTTTCACTCAAAAGATTTGCAAAAGATAACTTTTAGGGGGGAAATTCCTTACTTCAAAAGCATTACATGCATAACTCAGAACAGAACACTAAGTTACACAGGGGAGGAAACACAGGCAAGTTGGCGTCCAGCTCTTGCTATTGCTAACTATGGGGTAAGTTCTTCAATCAGGATTCTCTGTGTGCACTGTTTGTTTAGATGACCACACTGAGCAGCTTGGGCACAGGCTGATGTTCTGTGTAATGTGATGAATAATTTTCAGGTGTTCTTTACTGACCATGTAAGACTCATTGACTAATACATTGTAACTGTAGTTTCCTAATATTTAATACATTGTAACTGCAGCTTCCCAATATTTAATACATTGTAACTGCAGCTTCCCAATATTTAATACATTGTAACTGCAGCTTTCTAATATTTAATACATTGTAACTGCAGTTTCCTAATATTTAATACATTGTAACTGCAGTTTCCTAATATTTAATACATTGTAACTGCAGCTTCCCAATATTTAATACATTGTAACTGCAGCTTTCTAATATTTAATACATTGTAACTGCAGTTTCCTAATATTTAATACATTGTAACTGCAGTTTCCTAATATTTAATACATTGTAACTGTAGCTTCCTAATATTTAATACATTGTAACTGCAGCTTCCTAATATTTAATACATTGTAATTGCAGCTTCCTAATAGTCCACAGATGTTTCTTCTGTTCGCCATGATGCTGTCAACCTGTTCCTAAGAATATACAGAAGGGGCGCTTTCACTGGGACCCCTTTCCAGATCAAGGTCCCTCCATAGCTTAGCAGATAGCATGCCAGCCTCCAAAGTTTCCAGACAAAATAGTAGGCAAAATTTTAAAGATTTCTCTACAGTATTGGCAAATGATTGCTTGTA